>NC_085137.1:455726388-455792290 GCF_035046485.1 Aedes albopictus | reverse complement strand
AGATTAAAGTAAACGCTTCGAACACTAAATGGCGATCACGAAACGTAGTGGAAAATCATTAAAATGTTGCGGAAATCGACGAAGTGTAACGTATCCTTGCGACACGACGACAAGATGATCGCTTCCCCACTAAAATAGACTAAAGTAAGAAGCTTCGCACATACGAAACTACACTAAGGTCTTTTTTTACACTGGAGATACGTCTCGTGTAAAAAAAAACGTGTTCTTGGAGGTCCTAGAATATCTTGGAAAGGTACGTCTCTACAGAACTATGCTCTAAGGACGTGTAGGATGTTGCACCGTATCAGTAATGTAACTACAATTCATCGATTACGCTTATAGATGTTAAGGCCACTGCTCGCGGAAGTTCTTGGATGCCCTAGAATATCCTTGAAAATTATTTCTCTTCAGAACTATGCTCCATGGACCTGCAGGATGTTACACCGCACAGTGGGAAAAATCGACCCAAAAAACGATCTTTTAACGCCGCTGGTTTTGGTACGTGAAGTTGACCATTTCTGACGTAAAAGTACGAGAAATCGATTGGCGCCAAATTCATTCACCGCACGGCACGGGAAGTGGTCCATTTTGCCCTTTTTTCATACAAAAAGAGAATTAAAATGTACTTTCAAACAATCAACACGACTGTAGATCGTTGAAAATAACTGCAGGTATAATTAGAGGTTAATAGTAATCATAAAATAAATGAAAGATCCTTTCAAATGTTTATTTTGCCCCATATGCCCCAACAACTGATGGAAATTGTGAATTTTACATAACTATGAATGGATTTTTAATGTTGCAGATTTGAAGGTTTTTTTTTTTTTTTTTTTTTTTTTTTTTTTTTTTTTTTTTTTTTTTTTTTTTTTTTTTTGAGATTTTACCCTAGAGGGCATTCATCTCAGTTTGAAGTTCATTTTTACAAAAAGCACTAGATCTATTATCACCAGATTCATCTTCAGGAGTTGTCCAATTTACCCCATGTTGCCCTATTAACTAGAAAAATGAGATTTAAAATAGTATTTATATGAAACACATACTGCTATGGAACGTTGAAATTAATTTCAGTTGCTATTGGAGGCTAACAGTAATCCTGCGCGTATGTGAAAGATCATTTCCTTGTTTTACCCTACATGCCCCAAAAACTGCTGAATAATAACATTTTTTGTATTGTTTGTAATGTCACTGGTTGCAATACTTGAAGTCATATATACAACTACGGTTTATAGAAAAGCTTTAGGATCATTCGCGGGAATGTGCAAACAGCTGTCCATTTTACCCCAATTTGCCCTGATTTTGTCGCCTCATGAATAAATTGAATTCCCGTATTTGCTTATGTCCGAATTGATGGACCTCTGGTACTGAAACCAATGTAATTGAAAGAACAGTTCAAATATATGACTTTTTCTAATTCCAGCTTTTGGCGGGGAATTCAGGGTAAAATAATCATAAATCTTAATCTTAACATGTTGCAAATATGCACACAAGTGATTAAATGAGGCATCTTAAATATATAATCTGGTGCTTTAAGACGCCCTATTTAATCAGTGTAGTGCATATTTGACATATTTTATAAAATGCTTATTCTGCCCTTAATTCCCCACCAAAAGCTGAAATTATAGATAAAGTCATATATAATATAGTCTTTGTTTATATATCTTTTTGATAACATTGTTTTCAGTACCAATGCAAATAAGGGAAATTAATTGATTCATTACATGACAACTCAGGCAAATTGGGGTAAAATGGACAGCTATTCATACCAATCCGAGAAAAGTTCTGGTATTAATCGATAAACCGCATTTGTATACATCAAAAATGATCAATGGCTTCATGTTTTGCAACCAGCGGCATATCAAAACCATACAAAATATGTTAATATCCAGCAGTATAAGGGGAATATAGGGTAAAATAGGGAAAAGATTTTTCATATCTGCGTTGATAACTGTTAGCTTCAAATATAACCTAAAAATAATTTCAATGTTCCATAGCAGTATCTGTTTCTTATAGATACATTTTAAATATATTCTTTTATGAAAATAGGGCAAATTGGACAACTCCTGAAGATGATTGTTGTGATAATAGATCTAGCACTTTTGGTTAATTGCAAACAAATCAACTTCCAATCAGAAATATTGAAAAGCCATTCATAATTAGGTAAAAGTGTGAATTTCCAGCAGTTGTTGGGGCATATGGGGCAAAATAAGCATTTACAAGGATCTTTCATGCATTCTTTTGATTGCTATTAACCTCTAATTACACCTACAGCTATTTTCAGTAATCTACAATCGTGTGGGTTGTTTGAAAGTACATTTTGATTCTCTTTTTGTATAAAAAAAGGGCAAAATGGACCACTTCCCGTGCCGTGCGGTGAATGGATTTAGCGCCAATCGATTTTTCGTACTTTTTTACGTCAGAAGTGGTCAACTTCACGTACCGAAACCAGCGGCGTTAAAAGATTCGTTTTTTGGGTCGATTTTTCCCACTGTAATATAGCAACAATTAATTGATTATGCTCGTAGATTTTTAGGCGTGTACTCGCGGAAGTTCTTGGAGGTCCTAGAATATCTTGGAAAAGTACGTCTCTATAGAACTATGCTCTAAGGACCTGTAGGATGTTGCACCGTATCAGTAATTAAACTACAATCCATCGATTACGCTTGTAGATCTTAAGGCCTTTTTGTACCGCGGAACCGGACGGTGTTCGGTATCCGGTGTCCCTACATCAGGGAATGATAACGCGCACGATTTAATTAATTAAAAACTAATTTATTGCGACACGTTAAAAGGGTACATTCTATTTATTCGCGAGACGTAAACAAACTAAACTACTATGGACCAGTCTTCAAAGATCATCATTGATAAGCTGAGTTTTGAAAAAGCATGCGTTGAAAAACTCCATGCTTCGCAACAAATTTGAGCATTTGCATTTTATTACTCCTGTGCTCACTTGATCTGAAATACTGCATCATTGATTCAAATCATTTCAATGAAGTAAGTTTTTTGATGTTTGATGGTTGCAAGCAGATCTGAAACTGTATGATGGGCAAAGTGTTCAATTCAGACCACATTAAGGGTATCCTGGATACGTTTTAGATGGCCTTAAAATTTCTTTGCAGCCGGAGGGATCAATATGACCCCGGCGATGAAACCGAGCATAAGAAACGTGTTCGGGCCAGCAAGGTTGCGGTAACGAAGGCAAAACAATCCGGATCCAAAGGGTTAAAGTGAACAAGTCGTTTCGAGGTAAATCGGTATGACACAATGATTTGATTGATTTCCAAAGTCTGTGCCGTTGATCCCATAGGGGACATTTAGTAATCAAACCCAATTCGGGGAGTGTAAGGGTACACCAGTCAAATGGTAAACCCAACATAATGGGGCTTATGATCACCTTGCTCCGATTGAAGCAATGCTTTTTACAAACCACAAGTCTTAGCGAGTTAATCGGTCGTGTGGTCATGTTTGACCAGCCGTTTGCCTGGTGTATGGGTACCCTAAAATAAATATCACTCTCATTGAAGAAGCAAGTATACTGAATGATTTTGCTCTGGGATTTTTAACCTTTGTATTCACAGAAAGCTGGTGAGGTGGTGATGCATTTTCGCGGAGTGACATTTTCCGAAATGAACCGTTTTCCGGAAAATGAAAGTTTTTAGCGGAATATCATTTTCAGGAAGAGGACATTTTTTCCTTTGTTTAAGCATCGAAAGCGCGTTCTGGGACTCTTCAGGAAATGTAATTTCCGACGAAGTGATTCCACCATATAAATGAAATAACTTAGAAACGAGAATGGCATTTATTAAAAGTAATAATTAGTAGGTAGCATTGTTAGTAATATCATTGCTTCTTGCTTGAGAAACCAGTGAAACCATGAAAAACCTCCGTAAAAGAGGAAACGACTCAACAGAAGTTTTGATTACGCCGGTTTCTCATCGAGACGTGCCAAGAGTAATGCAGATCGCCTCCTGTCATTTTACCCATCATCGATCCATGCTTGATAACCTAAAAGAAAAGGAACATCTTAAAACACCTTAAAAGTTCAATTTTACGATTTTCACCACATATATTTCACATATTACTATACGATGACCACTAAGTAGCAGGACGTGACCTAGGACGACGTGACAGTGTTCTTTCAGCATTTGATCGCAAATCAAGTTTGTTACTAGCGTTGCTAGGCCTACCACGCATAGCAGTTTGGTCTGAAATGATTTAGATCAATGATGCAGTATTTTGGCAAAATGAGAGGAGCAAATCGAAGCAATGCTGCTTCGCCAAACAAAGAGCGTGCATTTTTCTGCTCCTTAGTTTTCATATCAAAGCAGTGCAATGAAAAGGAAATCTTGAAGACTGCTATGGACAACAATACACAGACACAGAGCACAAACGACAACCAAATTAAAATACATTGATGCGCTTCCATTGCATCGCGCACGACAGTAGTGCTCTGTCTTGTGCGAGCTCAGCGGCGCGGTACACCGCAATCGGGTTGTCCACAACAGGCCTTTATTCGCGAAAGTTCTAGGATGCCCTAGAATATCCTTGAAAATAACTTCTCTTCAGAACTATGCTCCATGAACCTGTAGATCTTAAATTCTTTATTCGCCGAAATTCTTGGATGACCTAGAGTATATTTGGGAAGCAGTTTTCTACAGAACTATGCCTCATGGATATGTAGGATGTTACACCGCATCAATTATATAGCAACAATTAATTGATTACGCTCGTAGATTTTCAGGCCTGTACTCTCGGAAGTTCTTGGAGGTCCTAGAATATCTTTGAAAACTACGTCACTACAGAACTATGCTCTAAGGGCCTGTGGGATGATGCATCGTATCAGTTATGTAACACGACAATCCATCGATTACGCTTCTAGATCTAAAGGCGCTTACTCGCGAAAGTCTTTGGATAACCTAAGTTCTTGGGTAACCTAGAACATCTTTTAAGTTGTTCTCACCAGAACCATACTCCAGAAATCACCTTTAGGAAAACCCACATTCAACCCCTCCTAGCCCCCCATATATTAACCCTCTCCCCCCCTTCAACAAAAGACACCCCCCCCCCTCCACACATCTATTACACACCTGTTACATCATCATCCGCCTCCACCTCATACCACTTTTCAATTCCCTTGCAACCCTTTCCCATAAATCCCCTTTCTTCCTTTTAGTAAGAGTTCCCTTCCAGACACTTAGCGCGAGAAATTTGAAAAACCCGTGTTAATTCGAGAAACCGTGTAAAAAAAAACGAGTAAAAAAAGACCTTAGTGTAGTTGTAATGGTTCCCCCAGAGCAGATTCGAATTCCAGAGATGCTGGATAGGATCATCGGAGATGTTCAGATCTGCTATGCATAAATGTCTAGACGAAGACGAGGGAGTTTTCCCAGAGGTTTGGAAGTGTAAGAGCCTGTAAGCGGTGTGTTGGCATGGTATTCAAATTACGTAACGCTAAAACTGGTTATTTCAGACCCTCAACTTTTTAAGGATCGTAACGCTACGCTGGACTCCCCCCTAAAGCGTTAAGTAAATTCTGTACGATGCCTATGTAGTGTGAGGATGCGTAGAGACGTGTTTCATCCAAGGTCAGTCCCAAAGAAAAGGTGGTCTCAGGGTTCGAAAGCCGGCTATACAGGTCATACAGGGGCCCCACGGTCGAATTCGATCCTTCTATTAGACAGGTAGCCGCAGTTTCTGGTATGTCGTTGTAGTGGTGACAGCCTACTAGGTGGATCCGAGTCCGCGGCCTGGAAAGGAGTCATCCCCGAAAAAGTCCGGGTAGGCGGGAGACCCATGTCGGTACGTCCTTATGCGAAATTCCTCCAGCAGTATCTCGAAAATTTCCTCAGATCACCGGAAAGTCCTCCTGGAATTCCCCGAGAATTAGTTTAGAAGCTTCTTACGCAGTCCTCCAGGCGTACCCCGGATATTGCTCCAGGAGTTTCCAGGCAATTTCTCCCGAGAATTTCTCTTGGTGTTTCTCTAGGAGTCCCCGAGAATTCCCACATACATTTTCCGGGAATCCGTCCATGGCTTGAAACCGACTCGTGAGAGGTTTAATAGACATCCCTAGTTTATTTGGAATGTGCGCCTACAAAGTAGGCAACCGTTAAGTAAGTGCTCGAATCAGGGGTGTTAATAGTTAAATGAGGAGAATGTGATATGTGTGAAAAGGAGGAGCTAGTAAATCGATCTGGTAAGCAAAGGGAAATTTTGGAAAGAGAAATATTTTCAAGATAATGGAAACCGGAAATTAAAAGAAAATTAGGAAAGTATAGGGGTCTAGGGTCTGACGGAGCGATAGCTCGTTCTTTCCCATACAGACTGCCGAACAGTAAAGTTGTTAAAAGTTGAATCAATTCAGTGATATTGAAGCCTAATTAAAAGTATTGAAAAAGTAATTAAAAGTGAACCTAAGACAAGTGAATTAAAATTAATTTATAATTCTTTTCTACATTTAAAGCTATTTTCACAGTGAATTAATTAAAAAACCAAAAGTCGTGAGTGCGTTTCATAAATCTAGTAGGAAAAGTAAGCAATGAAAATTAAGGAAATGTTTAATGAAATAATAATGAAGATTTTTAGCTAGGAAAGTGATCGTGAGTCGGAATATTGTTTGAAACAAATTGATGGAGAAAACGAAACAATTCACGTGAGGTAAAATTTTGAAGATTTTTATGTGGTGCTATTGGGGTGCTAATTGGTTTTTATTAGTCACCACAGTGACCGCGTGCCCAGTTTGGGGCCATAGGGCTACATAGCCGTAGTGCTAGATTCCTATAGTGGTGATTTAGTGGAGGTCCGCGAATCGCGACACAGAAGCCAATCAGTGTACGTGTGCTACCGATCAGACTGCGGGCGATCCCCTGGATAGGTTCTTCGCCTCGTGGCTGCGCGCCACTAAGAGCCTGTTCAGAGCTGAGACGAGGCCGGACAACTGGCTTCTTATTGTTCTTCTTTTCTTAAAATATGTTTGTTGTTTATTTTGGTTTCGCTACGATCGTCGTTCGGGCTAGTGTTGCCAAACATTTTATGTTGCTTCAAGTTGAAAGTTTTTTTTTACGATAGTTATTATTGTAGTATTTTATTTAACTTATGTGGAATATAGGATAAACGGGATATAAATGACGAGTGCCAGTAATTTTTTTCATAAGTTCAAGGGGACGGGCAAAGGGCCGTTGATAACTCACATATTAAGTTTATTGTCCATATAGTGTTCGTAAATCGAATCTAATGAAGGCTTAGTTATAAATGATAATTGTTAACATGTACATTTCTTTGGTGAAAATATCTTATTTAGTATTCAAACAAAAATTACAGAAAACAATAAACAAACTGGGTAGCACCCTTCTGAGCAGATGAAACACTCCGTAACAGCTGTATTTGGCAGCTTAATTTCCAATTTTATGCTCATTAAATTTAAGTAATTATTACGAATAATTACATACATATACTTACTCAAAATTACAAATAATTTATTATTATATCAGAATGAAAATGTATGCAACTCTTATTTTTAATCACTTTTGACAACACTGCCCACACGCGGTCGGGAGCGGTCGGGTGGTAGTTTGATTTATTTAGCTTTTTTCTAACACGACAAAATCAACCAATCAGCAGCTGGTCCGTTTTGGCCCCAAATCGAGCTACGTATTGTCACGTCTCGTTTCAGGTTCAGAGTGCGTGGTCATCGAATGAAGGATTCGGCCTCGTTGGCACCACCCGTCCCACATGTGGTTGCAGAATTCAGCGAGTGATCTGTAGGGGGAAAGTTACCCACTGCCAGTGCGTATCGCCCAGACTCACGCCCCGGGAGGAAAATTCCATGGTTCTCGAGCAGTCCTGATCACACCCCACTCCCACCCCACCGAAGCGTCGGTCGCAGAAGACGAGTGTCATCATCGGAGCACGTGGAGGGCGCCCCGCACGAATCGTAACCTCGATTCGCCGTCGTCCTCTCTCCGGCGCACAGCACGACGCCCAAACGTCGTCCGATCGTGCCAGAAGTTTTAGCGAACACCTTCAGGATTTCGTCGCCGCCGGCGCAGCCGGCTCTCCGTCGTCGTCTCTGTCGTCTACCATTGCCGAGCAACGCCCGACGTCGGCATCCGACCGGCGACCCTATGCTGGTGTTGAAGGTAACTCCGAACCAATAGATGAAACTGTAAGTACCCACCATTGTTTTACCGCACCAACACCAACATGCACTACCACCACCAGAAGAAGAAAGAAGAATGTACGTGAACAAACAATATTAGCATGCAAATTACTCACAAAAAGTACATATAACACAGATAAACAGAGTGACGTCACACTTAGGGAAGATCTTTACTAGAAAGTTAGTTTGCAGTCAGACTGCCATGATGAAGGGTGTATGAGGGAGATTTTGGCCAAGAATTACAAAATTCCATGAAAATAGCTTTTTAAGCGAAAATATAAATAGTTCTTTTTATCAAATTTTAATCAATAAATATTGTTACTTTTAACAGGTTTCTGAACACTGCTAAAATCATCATTTTCTTTTGGAATAAACTTTAAGAATAAAATCTAAACTTTTTTGAATTTGGTCATTTTGGGAGACGAATACCTGCTTGGGAAGGAAATTTGGGGAAGTTGTTAGGGATGTTATTTGAAGGTGGATTTTCGTGAAGGGTTGGGGACACGAGCTAGCAGGACAAACCGATCTGGAATTCTGGCAGACGATAACGGTCGTCTGGCGCAAAAGCCAGAATTTTGAGGCCCTTCCAGAATCCTCCTTACAGGCTTCTCCATGAATAGCACGGAAACTCCTTTAAAAGCTCCTCGAGAGTTTTTGCATCATTTGTGGTGCAACTCATCCAGGATTACCCTGGAAATTTCACCAGACCATGATTTCTCTGGACCACATAAATTATCCAAACATTTCCTTCGACGAAATTTACTTCAGGAGTTCACCAAAAGGTCCTCCAGCAATAATACATTATTCTCTTCAGGATTTTCGTGGAACTTTTTTCCTAGTGCTTCCCCGATAATTCCCAAAATAAAAGTTCCACGGATATATTTCCACGAGTTCCATAAAACTTTCCAAGGAAGTTGCTCGGTAATTCCACAAGAATTTCTCTTGAAGTTCCTCAGAAATTCCTTCACGGGTTAATCGGAAATCCCTCCATGAGTTTCTCGGAAATTCTTAGAGGAGTTCATTGGGATTTCTCTAGAATTTCGCTTGAAGTTCCTCAGAAATTCCTCCAGTAGCTCCTCGGGAATTTCTACAGGAGTTCCACCTGGAGTTGCTCGGGAATTCCTCCTAGAGTTCTTCGGAAACTCCTCCAGAAGTTCCTCAGGAATTCCTCCATAAGATTCTCGTGAATTCCTTCTAGATGTCTTCGGAAATTTCTGCAGGAGTTCATCGGGAATACCTCCATGAGTTCCTCGGGAATCCCTCCAGAAGATCGGAGTTCATAGGAGTTCATCGGGAATTCCTCCTGGAGTTCCTCGGTAATTCCTCCAGAAGTTCTTCAGGAATTCCTTCAGAAGATTCTCGAGAATTCGTTCTATAGATCTTCGGGAATTTCTCTAAGAGTTCCTCGGGAATCCCTCCGGGAGTTTTTCGGGAATTCCTCCAGAAGTTATTCAGGAATTCCTCTAGAGGTTCCTAGGGAATTCCTCCAGAAGGTCCTCGAAAATTCCTTCTGGAGATCTTCGGGAATTTCTCCGGGAGTTTCTCTGGAGTGCCTCCACAAGTTCCTCGGGCATTCTTCTAGGAGTATTTCGGAAATTTCTACAGGAATTCCTCGAGAATTCCTACAGGATTCCTCGGGAATTCCTCCAGAAGATCCTTGAGAATTGTTCCAGAAATTCCTCGGGAATTGACCCAGTAGTTCGTCGGGAATCCCTGCAGGAGATCTACGTGAATTCTTCCAGTAGTTCGTCGTGAACTCATCCAGGAGTTACTCAATAATTATTCCAGGAATTTTTAAAAATTTCTACAGGAGTTTCTGGAGAATTCCTCCAGAAGATCCTCGGGAATGCCTCCAGGAGTTCCTGGGAAATTTTTACAGAAGTTTCTCGGGAATGGATCACTGAAATAACCAAAACGGCCCCTATGGAATGAACAGATAGCGCCACCGTAACCTTGTGTGTTTGACATAACTCCACAGTTGTCACAATGCTCATGTCCATGTAGTGGCATGAAAGGGTTATCATGTTTAATGAGTTCCATCTGAACAAAAATACGCATGTAACCATCTTCGGAATAAAGATGAGTTATATGTAAACCATGACCGTATACAAACGTCTTTTTATTAGCCTTAAAGAATGGCCCCCTTTTATCTAGTTTTAATGGATATTACAGTCCATATACGGTGACGCCTTTGTTTACATGCGGTGAACGCTAGGAAAGCTTGCTTCATTGGTCAATTCCTCCAGGAGTTCTTCGTAAATTCCACTACAAGTTCCTCTTTTTTTTTGACGTAAACTACGTCTATGGGGAAGGTACGGTACTGTACCACGGCACCGGGTGTAAAATGAAAATCTAAATTTTGCGACCGTCACGAAATTATGAAAGATTTTGCACGCTAATAACTCAACCATTTATTGAACGATTTTTAAAATTTTGCCATCAATCAATCGCAAAACTATGTCCCTTTCATGTCAAATAGAGAAAACTATTGATTTTCAACAGCAAACTATTGAAAATTGCGGAAAAGTGAACCTATGTTTTAATTTTATTCAGCCAATCACGAGCGAGCACATTTTTTGGGTTTTCTCGCTTAGTATATAAGTTATTGTCTTCTTCTCATCTTCCATCATTCTTCCGCGACACCTCGAGGGGAACGCATCGGAGGATTGCTAGCGAGTTTCTCCGCTTGCTTCTCGCTTCAGTATGTTTTGTCTAGCCGTGCGCGGTGGTCGTCGGCTGGCTGATGCTAGTCGTCATGGCAACACCGTGCGCGGTACCAGTGGGGCCGCCAGCCAGTTCACACCGGATCGGATCTCTGCTAAAATTTTCTTCATCGGGCGTCCGGGCAGCACAAGCCAACATCGGAATTAACATAATCATGAAACGCGCTTGCAGTAATACTGCAAGTAAATTAAAACAGCCATTGTAAAGGCTACGAAAATGTCCCACGGGAGTGAACCAAATCATTTTCTCAGGAGGAAAGCCCGGGACACATAAGTGTCAATCACTATGAGCGCTGTGTGAAAATTGAACTTCGCTTTGTCGCAACAATGAGATATTCAATTCAAAATTTAATGTGCGAAAACTGTGCTAGTTGTTTGGCAATTGGAAAATATTTTCTTCAACTCAGATGACGAAGAAATTTTCATCTTGATGAAATGTATACTCAGTGTTGCCATATTTTAATATGTGTAGGTCTTCGCAAAATTCTTAAATGTTCTTTACAATTTTGCCGAACAATTTGCATGATTTATAGAAATTATTTGTTAAACATTATAATTGTGCTGATCGATTTGCAAAAGTTCAATGATAATAGTTCATGATAATTATAATTCGAAAGCAATTGGTTTGTTTGTTTGTTTGTTTATTTCCGACATTTTACACCGGAAGGGTGCATTCATGTCGCACGGTCTAATTCACATTTTGATTACAATTTGTTATTCTATTACAATTGTTCGCAAATCTCGTATCGCAAAAAAAAATCACTCATTTGCAATTTGTTATTCTAAGTCTACAGTTGCTTGTACAATCCCGAGTCGCGCAAAAATTTCAGAATCCTAGTTGTTTTTTCTTCCTCGTTTGATAAGGCGTCTCGTAAACTCGTCGTTCCAATATTATTCTCCTGTCGCTCCCTTTCATATTTTCTACAATTCAAAATCACGTGTCGCACGTCCAGTGTAGTTCCGCAGCACTCGCATGTTGGTGGGGGTTCCTTCTTCAGAAGGAACGTGTGTGTCAGGCGTGTATGGCCTATCCGCAGGCGTGTAAGCACTCGCTGGTCGGCTGCATTGCCGTGATCTGTCCACCGGTACGTATCGTGTTTGATTTCTCTCAGCTTCGCCTCTCGTGTTTCGAACCAGTTGTTCTCCCATCGTTGTCGTATCGCTTGCTTTATCGTCCTTAACGCGTCTTCACCCGGAATCGGCACTTCAACGGCTGGATCTGTTCTTGCCTCATTCGCTAGTCGATCGGCTGCCTCGTTACCAGGAATGCCGGCGTGTCCGGGAATCCAACAGAATCGAACTGACTTATTTTGTGCAATGTTTTCAATCTCTTGGATCCACGGGTGTTTTGATGTTCCTGTCTCGAGAGCGGACAAACAGCTTGCTGAATCCGTGAGGATCACTACTTCTCGATTCACATTCGGTATGGAAACCGCTTTCAGTATAGCGTATGCCTCTGCCGAGAAAACGCTGCATTCCTTCGGAAGACTGAAGGTATTCGTAAACCCATTCGTATAAAAAGCGGCACCAACCATATCCAACAGCTTTGAACCATCAGTGTAGACGACAGTCGAACTATGGAAACGGGTGGACAGCCATTGTTGGACAATTGGACGTACTTTTCCCGGCGGGTCGCCAGCTCTAATGCTCCTTTTAACATCCCACACTATTGACGGTCTTCGTGCGTGCCACACACGGTCGCTCTGCCTCAGGATTTGTCCAACTGAGGGAAGTGTCGTGCCCGTCAGCTCGGTCAACCGGTCTGATGTTCGCTGAATGAGCGGGAGCGAGATGTTGGTTCGATCTATTGCCAGTATTCGAATGGCCGTCCGCGCTGTGGTCTGTACGGCCAACATTTCAAATGGAAGAGTGCCCGCTTCGGCCATGACCGAATTTATCGGGCTGGTCACAAAAGCTCCGGACGCAAATCGGATCATTTTGTTGTAGGCGGGGGCAAGGACTTCCAGAGATGCTGTTCCTCCTCGGCTGACTAGTCCGATACCGTACGTCAACTTCGCAGTCACTAACGCCGAACCCACCTGTAATAATGTTGTCCGGTTACCTCGTGCAAGCTTAGCACCGATCATCTTTAGAATACGAAGACGAGACTCGCAGGATTCTTTCATCTTCTGGCAGTGGGGCTTAAATGTCAGCGTTCTATCGAGAGTAACACCAAGAATCCGCAGACGGTTGGTCTTTGGGATGGGATTCCGGTCGATAGTGATTTCTTTTGCTGGTTCCCGGCGCGCGTTCGGACTGCAGTAGAAGGTCTGAGATTTCGAAGCGGATATAGTGAACCCCACGCTTTTAGCCCATCTATCGACAGCCTTTACGGCGGCCTGTAGCTTTCGCTGTAGACCGGCGGTTTTTGCTCCTCGTACCACAAGGAGGATGTCGTCCGCGTATAACAGCATTTCAACACCGTCTGGTATGACCTGAAAGATAGGCTGCATCGCGATGAGGAATAGAGTTACCGAAAGTACGGAACCTTGTGGGACTCCGTTTTCTAAAGGGCGTTCGCGAGAGAGATGCCCGCCTACAGACACCTGGAACGTACGTTCCGCGAGAAAGCTTTTCAGAATGTTCATCATCCGACCACGTATCCGCCATGACTTCAGCGTCCGCAATATTCCGTGCCGCCAGGTGGTATCGTAGGCCTTCGACAGATCCAAGGATGCGATCAGGCAGTGTTCATCGACGGTTGGTAGCGATCTCTCCAACTCGGCAAAGTATGTATCGGTACCGCGTCCCGCGCGAAAAGCGTGCTGGCGTTTGTCTAACCGACCTTTCGCCTCCAGTTCGCTAATCAGACGACGGTTCAGGATCCGCTCGAGTAACTTCGCCATGCAACTGGTTAAGGAGATAGGCCGGAAGGCAGATGGTCCGGAATCGGGGCAATTAGGTTTCGGAATGGGAACGACGATTGCATTCCGTCAGCTGGCAGGAAACTCCCCAATGCGCCAGATTTGGTTGAGTAGCTCAAGAAGTATAATCTTCACAGATATGGGTAGTCTTTGAAGCAGTGGGTACCCTATCGAATCAGTGCCTGTCGAGGCACCTCGCCCTTTGTCGAGAGCCCACAGAAGTTCCGCTAGAGTGATGTCAGTATTGTAAGCGTCGTCTGTGTTGGGCGAAAAGTCTATGGGCACTCGTTCGACTGCTTCTTTTTCCATCTGAAACGATGGAAGGTAGCTGGATGTCGCCGACCTTTCGCTATAGTACGTCGCCAGTTCCTCTGCTACTTCTACCGGGCTATCCGTGAAGCCGTCCTCTCGCTGCAGTACCACTGTGCGTTGTTGTCGGTTGCCACGTAGAGTGTTGACCGTATTCCACAGCTCAGTCGTCGTACTGCTTGGTGAGATTCTCGCCACAAATGCTTCCCATGATTGCTCCTTCGCTTCCTTTATCGCCTTGCGTGCCGCCGCTCTGGCTTCCTGGAAATTTCCTAGCGCTTCGGGTTGGTTTGGTTCTGCGCGCTGCAGACGTCGAAGGGAGCGCATACATTTACGGCGCCGTCGAATTGCCGCCTTTACCTCGGGGCACCACCATGGTACCGCTTTTGGTCCCTTTCGACCGCTCGACCGTGGAATGGCCTTAGTTGCAGCAGCGATGATCTTCTCAGTGAAGTTGATGACATTCCATTCAGCATCTGGCCGGATGGTTTCGGCTGTGATGCGTTCGTATAACGCCCAATCCGCTTGGTCGTATAGCCATTTTCGTCGTGCAGTTTGTTGATTACACCATCCAGGGATGGACACCGCAATTGGAAAGTGGTCACTGTTGTGCGTGTCTGACAGAGTTCGCCAAGTGAACTTTCCCGCCAAATTCTCGGAGCAGATCGTTACATCGATTGCCGAGGTGCTACCCGTGGCCGGGTCGATGCGAGTAGCTGATCCGTCGTTGAGGATGACCATTCGTTTGTCTAGCGTAGTTTCGGCGATGTATTGGCCGAGAGCATTTGATTGGCGTGACCCCCACGCGATATGATGCGCGTTCAAGTCGCCCAGAAGTAAGACCGGACCCTCTAGCTGATCAATCAACTCACTGAGCGTGACCTGACGCTGATTTGAGTTCGGCGGGACGTATATTGACACAATAGTTACCTGGATCGGCGAAGATATGCGTACAGCAACGTGGTGCAGAGATGTGTTTACATGGATACGCTCGAAAGGTATACCTTCCCGGATGGCGAGGCCTACGCCGTGTTGCCAGTGATGAAGGGCTTTGGATTCCAACAGCAGCGCGTAGTCCTTGCCGACGAAGTCCGTCGGAATGATGTGCTGGCTCACTTTGGTTTCTTGCAGCGCTATGACGCAAGGTTGGAGATCGGCGACGAGTAGTTTCAGCTCACTAATGTTGGCCCGCAGACCACGGATATTCCACTGGAGAGCGAAACATCCACCGGGGCGACTGTCGACGGTTGGTTCAGTAGTGGATGACGATGCTGATAATCTTCGTGTCGATCGATAGGCTGTGGGAGAGACAGGTACGACAGTGACCTCCGTTGAGGAGAATATATCATGGGGACTTGCCTGTGAGGCGATTGGCCCCACAGTACCAGCTGCTGTCGAAACCATTACACTAGTTTTTTCCACGCCGACAGCAGCCGGCACTGCGGAATCGCTTTGTGTAATGTTTCGTCGCAGATTCCCCGAAGAGCCTTCTTCGAGTGTGCCACCTGGTGTAGCTGGTAAATATTCTGGTGATCTTCGTGTCGGTCGATTGGCTATGGGAGAAACAGGTACGACAGTGACCTCCGTTGAGGAGAATATATCATGGGGACTTGCCTGTGAGGCGATTGGCCCCACAGTACCAGCTGTTGTCGAAACCATTACACTAGTTATTTCCACGCCGACAACAGCCGGCACTGCGGAATCGCTTTGTGTAATATTTCGTTGTTGATTTCCTTCGGGTTCGTTTTGGGGTTCGGTTGGGGTTGTTTTTCGATGTGCAGTGCGACGATCAGGGTAGAGCAAGGAAACTCCATCTTCCTGCCGTCTTCCCGCCGCTGTCAATGTTACGGTGTTGGTACTATCGGTGCTTACGTTGGTAGTTGGGGTTTGATCGGGTGTCGTGATATGTTCCATTGTCCCATCGGCTACGGAGGTGAAGTCGCCATCAACGGGTTGGGGTAAGACGTCCCGGACAGCTCGTTCAACCTGCCGTACTTGCGTCGGAAGAGGTACTACACTTTCCCATCTTCCGAACCGATTATTATCGTTGTCCGTTATCGTGCCTAGGTCATCGTTGTTGTACGAACGTTGTTCAGAAGCGGAGTTATCGAAGGCGCTGATTTGGAGGTGACTCCGCAACCTCAGTTTCTTCACTGGAGTAGTCCATTTCTGTCAGGTCGTGCGTTGTGATGACAGTTTTCTTCGGGGGTGGGCTTGGATCCGGCGATATAGCGGATTTATGGTGGTTATTCGGTTTCGGAGGTCGTCCACGCTTCGTTTCCTGAATTTGGGTGGTATGGACCTGAGAGGTACTAGCTATTGCTGGAGAGTTGGTTCTCGAGCGGGTAACCGGGCCAGTTCTCTCTACTCGTTGTTGATTTCGGCTGCTGTGCGACTTTTCGAGGCTACCAGATTGCTCACGGTTCGGGCGAGATTTTTGTTCACCAGCTTCGCCAGCTTGCTGCTGCATCTTCTCAATAAACGCCATCATTTGTTCTATTTTCTCGTCCTTCCGCTTGCTTTCTTCCTGTAGTCGTGCAATTTCGTTGTCCTTTTGCAACATGGCCGCTTCGAGATCCTTAACCTTCTTCTCAATCGCACTCTGTGGTGCCGCTACTTGAGCGTAGCTGGCTGACTGTTGTTCAACGCGCTTTCTTGCTTCCGGGAAGCTCAGATTATCACGGACCTTCACTTTCATCACCTCAACTTCTCTCTTGTAGACCGGGCAATTGCGGTTGGTTGGTCGGTGGTCTCCCTTGCAATTCCGGCACATGGGTGCTTCACTGCATTCATCCCCGTGGAACTCGCTTGAACAGTTGGAGCAGCGCTGTGGGCCAGGGCATCGGGCACGAGTGTGGCCGTAGGTGTAACAACCATAGCACAACATGGGGTTTGGCACATATGGACGAGTTGGGACACGCCTCAAACCGACCTTCATGGTTTCTGGGAAGGTCGTCTTGCAGAAAGTTAGAATCAACGCCGGTGTATTCACTCGTCTGCCGTCCACATTTCTGGTGATTCGCTGCACTCGGATGACACTATCTTTAATCATCTCTGCCAAGATATCCTTCTCTTCCAGATGAATCAGGTCGAAGGTGGAGATGATGCATTTGGACACATTAAGGTTTGGATGGGGAATAACTTCCACCTCGGTACCGTCGATGAGTTTCGTTAGCTTCAGAAGTTTCGTAACCTGAGCTGGGTTACGTACCATCAGGGTGTATTTCTGGCCTTGTGCTTCCGTCTTCGCATCTTCAATTTCACCACCAGCACAAGTCTCGACCGATTTCCCAATGATGTATGGGTTAACCGGTAGCGGAACACCGTCCTTTCCTAGCAGTTGGAGGTACGTCAGCTCGCCAAAGCTGTTTGTTGGGTCCATATACGTTGGCAATTTACGTCTAACTGACCCTCCTGGGTCGCCGCTACTAGCGGCCGCCATGTTACACTACGTTAGTTTTGACCCAATGGTAACGGTCACCCGTTACCTACCCCAAGCGAGTCTAAGAAAGACACTTCTCAAAACTTCCAAATTTCCGAAACTTCCAAAACTTTTCACCACTTTTTATTTTTCGAAAATATCTTCTTCGGATGTACCGCGCCTCACACCACCGCACCGGTGAATGAAATCAGCCGGGCGGCCGACTGATGACCGTTTGTTTTGCTGTTTCCAGCACGTGATTCACACACAAGATCACCGTTTTTGGCCGTTTTCTCACCGATTTTCACGAAACCTTCACTGTAGTCACTTTTAGTAGCACTTCACGTACCGATCAATGTACGTTTCGACCGCCGCGATCGCGAAAAACTCGGAAAAACAACCTTGTTTATTTCGGGAGCGCGCACTTCACCAGCCGTACAAGACGGTGTGTACATTGTTGATGAAAAGCAATTGGTATACATTGTGCAAAAATCTGTATGGCATCACTAATTTTCACCCCTCTTTCATCTAACCAATTACGTGCGAGAGGGGAATTTGAACCTCTTTGCCGTACAGCCGCCTAGTATATAAGTTATTGTCTTCTTCTCATCTTCCATCATTCTTTCGTGATACCTCGAAGGGAACGCATCGGAGGACAGCTAGCTAGTTTCTCCGTTTGCTTTTCCCTTCAGTATGCTTTGGCAAGCCAAGCGTGGTGGGTGTCGGTCGGTGGTTGCGCTCTCTTGTGTTCACTTTCGCATCGTCGTCGTGCGCGGTGCTACTGGAGCCATCACCAACCGGTTCAAACTGTCACGACACGGCAGCAGCGAGGGCTTGCTGCCCGACGTTTTGCACAGCATCGTCACGCAAAATAAACGCTGCCGTTCTGGATTTGGTTATCAAAACTACCGGATTTTACCTCATGTACTCAATAATTGAACAATTATTGTTCAACATATAGATTTAAACAGCCCTTCTAAGGGCTTCAAAAATGTTTTCCACAAGAGAGAACCGAATAATTTTCCAAGAAAGACGCCGGGTCACACAAACTTCTTCTTATCTTTCATCATTCTTCCACACCACGAGGGGAACGCATCGGACCTCTCCGTTTGCTTCTCCCTTCAGTATGCTTTGGCTAGCCGGGCGCATTGGTCGTTGGCTGTTGCTAGTCGTCTTCGCATCGCTGTACGGTGTACAGTTCACACCGGATCAGATCTCTGGTGCGGCAGGAGCAGAAACTTTCTTCATTCTGGCTTCATCGGGCGTCCGGCTGTCCGGGTAGCTTTGCAGAAGCCAACAAAATTACACCGCTGAATCGCGCTTGTAGTAAAACAGCCCCTGTAAGGGCTACGAAAATGTCCCACAGAAGTGAAAGAATAATTTTCTTAGGACGAAATCCCGGGACACAAGTGTCAATCACTGTGAGCGCTGTGTGAAAATTAAATAGCGCTCCGTCGCAACCATGAGATATTCAATACAAATTTGTTTAAACTGTGCTAGTTGATTGGCAATTTCGAAAACATTTTCTTCTTTTCAAATGATGAAGAAAATTTAATTTTGATGAAATGTATTACTTAGTGTTGCCATATTTCAATGTGTGTAAGTCTTCGCAAAATTCGTAAATCTTAACAATTTTACCTAAACATTTGCATCATTTATCGAAATTATACAAATATTCAATGAGATAATTATTCGAAAGCATTTGGTGTTTTGTCGTTTAGGTGCCCAATTTTCTGTTAAATTGAATCAAACTTCTTTAGAGGGCCAACAATTTTCTGGAAGAGGGTACGGTGAATTTTCAGAGAAAGTTGCTACCGCCAAGAATTTGAAACCAACTACATCAAAAGCATTCTTTGGAAATAAAACCGCATCTTGTCGCAGAAAAGGCAACATTTCTCTAGTGCGCCCTTTGCACTATTGCATTCCTTTTCATCATAACAAGTGTTTGAAAATTGAGACTATCAAACCAATTATTCTTACAAAGCCTATCATTGTCGCTGTTCTGACATTTGCTGGCAGAACAACGAAATTATTGATGACGCATGCAATATTTTTAACAAATTCTTGTTCAAACAGCCCTTTTGACAGCAGTTTTAGGAAAGAGCAAACGGTAGATTTTCTGACAAAGTGACGCTGGTCACATAAGTGTCAAAACCGTCGAATTTCGAAAACTACTCCTAAACTAAATGCAACAGCTTGTCTTATCATCTGGTCGTGTCACCGAATCTGGCGAGTACGCTTTCTTCTTGTGTGTACAGTAGAGTGGGACACCGAAAGACATTTTACTCCTGTACACTTTTTGAGTTCCTTTTTGGCCCCACATCAACTGTGCAAAATTTCAGCTCGATCGGAGAAACTATATTTTAGCGCCAGCCATTTAAAGTTTTCATACGATTTACTATGGGGAATATCACTTTTTCAAAGAAAAATCGCCACAGGTTGCTCCTTAACCCCTAAAAATAAATCGATGAATGATTTCTGTTGGACATTTTACGAGGAACCAACTCTCTGAAGACCGCAAAGCGATCTAAGGCATGTGGAAAAAGTTATTAACTGAAAACCGAATGGCATGCTAATGCTGTTTAACATGTAAGGAATAACAATAAATAATAAAATCTCGTCATTTTACCGATCGGGAGAGGCTTAATAACTTTTTCCACGAACGTCGCATCGGTTTGCGGTCTTCGGAGGTCTGATTCCTCGTGAAGTTTTCTACAGAAATCATTCATCGACTTATTTTTAGGGATCTAGCGGTGACTCCTAGCGATTTTTCTTTGCAGATGTAAAATTTCCCCATAGTAAATCGTATGAAAAACTAAGAACGGCGGGCGCTAAAATATAGTTTTTTCAATCGATCTGAAATTTTGCACAGTTGATTTGGGACCAAAGAGGAACTCAAAAAGTATACAGGAGTTAGAGTTTTTCCATTTTTTGTATTTTCCCATATAAACCGTGTACTAGGCTAGTGTACAGTGTATAGCTATAAATTAATTTCTTCAGGCTTTGCTTATGTTTCAAACTTTGTTGTAAATAACAAATCCCCAGAATCCACCAAAATCTTGTAGATTTTACATTGTTAAAATTAACGATTTTCAAAACCATTAACCACTACAAATTCTATAATTGATCCAAAGAAATTGCATAGTAGTCCTTTGTCGTTCATAACAAACTGCTTTACGTAGTTAACGTCATTCGGTTGTGTCTTGTACACACCCCTCTGATTTTTTTTGTAGGAGTTCCCCTGACAGTCCTTCAGAAGTTCCCCGAAAATTTCTCGAGAAGTTCCATGGGAATTCCTCAAGGAGTTACTCAAAAATTCCTCCAGGAGCTCCTCGTGAGTTCCTGCAAAAGTTTCTAGGGAATTTGTCTAGATCATCGAAAATACCTTGGCAATTTTTCCTGGAGTTTTTCAGATTTTTGCCAGGAGCATCTTGGAAATTCCTCCAGGAGTTCCACGAGAATCCCCTTAGGAGTTTCTCTGGAATTCTCACATGAATTCCTCGGCATTCCTTCAGGCCTCACTGAAAGAATCTCGAACGCGGCGAAAGTGACCGAAAATCGCAAGCAAAAGTGAAGGTGGATCGGCCACACTCTACGCAGTAGCGGCAGCAAAATCCACAAGCATACGTTAGACTGCAATCCAACAGAAACCTACAGCAGAGGCGCATGACGAAGCAGCCTTAACAAAGGATTGAAGTCAATAGACATTTGACCTATAGCCACAGATCAAACGAATGCGATGGCGAGCAATCGCCCAGAATGTAGATCCTTCACGTCAACCCTTTGCGCCTCCCTTGGCGCACAGAACTAGAGAGAGTAATGCCGTTTTTCTTTATTATCCAGTTCCAACCTGGGTTGGAACTGGATCAGATCACAGTTTCAACCCCAACCCGACTTCGGTTTCGCTTGTACTAAGTTTGTTTGACGTTGTATGTTTACACATTTTCCGCCAATCCAGTTTCAACCCAGGTTAAAAAAGAAAAACGGCATAAATTAAGTATATCAGAAAGGATTTTGTCATCGCAAATGACTTCGCACATTGAATGATTTTTCAAATATTGATTGCATTTTATTGTATTCCTTAAATATACGATAATATAGTTCGCCCTCAAATCGCTTCCAAATAAATTATACAAACTCCTTGCTATCGTTCCTCTCTACTCATATCATCGTTGCCTTGCCTGAAGCCAACATACTCTGTACAGCTGTTGTAAAGCATCATCAGTTCAGCTTTATATAGAGACGAGTTTCGATATAGTTGACAGGCGAGATAAAAGCATTCCGCGTCGGTCAAAGAATAAAACATAAAGTGTAAAACAAACGGAACGAGTGTGTATATCATATGTTATAGCAATTGGTAAAATCAACAGGAGTAAAATAATAGTAGGGTTTGAAGAATGGATAAGCTACTTATGAAAGACCACAATGCATTCTAATGCCAATCAAACGTCCGTCACAGTGGGCAAAAATGAATCCAAACTGAACATTTATATCCATTTTTTCTCACCGTTCAACGGTCACAGTTTCGTTCTGTTCTAGTGATACTAGTGATAAGATATTTTCTATCGTTACACAGGTGTTAGCTGTAATTTGCTCTAATTTTGAAAGGGAGAATTTATCTGTTCTTCTATCTCAACACTAAATTGAGCTTCTTCGGCGTGCTTGGCGAGAGCCCGCCCAAAATTTCCCACAAGCGTGTAAAAAGATTAACGTTTATTATATCACAAATAGACCACCAGCCCAGCAGACCACGTCCACGCACTCATTCAGGGGAGTTCCGTTCATACTTACCGCGTGTGATCACAAACACACACGCATGCACGACGACAAAGACTAGCGTATTTTTACTTCCTTCCATTAGGCCAGCACCAGCCAGGCCATAAAGATGAGCGCCACGTATAGGAAAATCTGCGACAGAAACTGGTCCTCCTCGTACTCGCGGGTGTTCTCGTGCGGCGGGTTGCCCCGGAACTCGCCAAAGTTCAGCGTAGAGGTGAAGAATCCGAACGGAAAGGCGCCGATGCCGAACGACATGTGGAACCCGCCGTCGCCGGTGAAGCCCTGGAAGCCCTGGGGCTGTTCCGGTTCGGTTCGCTGGCCGGCCGGTCGAGGCGGGACGGTTTTTCTGTTGGAGGAGAAACAAAAACAAAATTTTAAGAGAATGAAGATTTGAAAAATTGGTTAGATTTATTATTGGACTACACTTTAAGTATCCTTCAGCATCCTACTTTAACTCTCCTTTTATATTGGGGTTATTTTTGACTTAAATCGCTCAAGTAACAAAAGGTTCAGATCTTGGTTCAGATAAGAAGGTAGTTTATGAGCTAAGCAGATTGTTAGAGGTTGCTCTTTAGCCTGCTGAGCAGCTTTATTTTTAAGTAATTTCGGAACCTAAAAGTTCACATAAGGATGGCCTCCTAAGCAGCTTCTAACAGAAATTTCTTAAGTTGATTTTGTTAAAATAACAAAAAAATCTTCAGAGCATCAAGCTACTGAAATGAATGTCTAGGAACTTGAAAGTCCCAACAAAGTTCACAGTAGCATCCTAAGCAGCCAGAATGTTCCATATCAAACTTCATCTGAACTTCGTGGAACTTGAAAGTACATTTTGTCATGGGAAGCGGAACTTTTAGTTACTTGGGCGGCATAAATAGAACGGCTTTTCCAGGAGGCTCGAATTGTAATAGCTTTTTAGTGGATCCCTGAGAAGCTTAAAATTGCTCTAATCGTGAGAACAGTACGATTGTGCAACAGTCCTACACATTGCACACGCCGGGGTTCTCTATATAGGGTTGTTTGGATCCACTATTGGCTAGATCGTATTCTCTTACCATGTAAAATCGGAGACAATAGTGGGCTTCCCTATCTATATCTTATCTAATCGTAAGCTTCTTCTAAGGAAATCCTCTATTTCACCTGGACCTTGCGTCCTTGAAAATCACATCCTTACTAAGAATGCCATAAAAAGTTCCTTGTCGGAATCACAAGGATGATCCCAGGTTCTTCCGGTATTTTCAGGAATAAATACTATGATCTAATTTTTGTTTTCAGTTATTTCGCGGAATACTAGCAGCTCCCGGAACTAGGGGAGCTTATGTATTTTCGGCAGTTTTGTTCTCTTCGTCATGGGGCTTCTACTCAGCCTCAACTCAGGCCTCAACTCACAATATAAATTTCAAAGATTATGAAGCATAATAAAAAATGCTCCACATCAAACTGGATTACGAAACAAAAAGTTGAAAAAAGTAGTTGATCAATTTTTTTATGACTATCGGATCACCGAATTTTAAGGACTGTATCGTTAATTATGAGTACACCTTTGAGGCTCTGTATTAAAAAGACTATGCCTTATTTTGTTAACTGCTTTGTGTCTATGTGTTGCTAACGTTGTAAACAAACGATAACCTTCATTGAAAGTTAAAGTTTTTCCTCAAGTGGAACAATGCGAGGGTTTACGGAGGAGAAGCGAAAATCGATTGTGACCAGGCACTGCAAGGAAAAATGATCATCGCTAAGAAAATTAGCAAAAATTGAATGTGTTAGGGTTTTTGTTGTCCAAAATGCTATCAAACGATTCGGTATGCATAACACACTGAAAGACTTACCCGGACGCGGCAAAAAACAGGTGCGTCCAAGTCAAATTTGGACAGCAAAACTTGCAAAATCGTTGAAGGAAAATAGGAGGTATCCATTAGAGATTAAGCAAAAAAGTGTGAAACGACTGTTGGTATGGTTCAACGCGCCAAGGAGCGTAATTCCCCGAAGACCTACCCAAAACAGAAATGTCCAAAACGCAGTCAAATTCTGACGGATTATGTGAAAACTCAGGCTTGGAAGCTGTACGACGATGTTTTGAGCAAAAATTGCATGTGCATATTCATAGATGATGAAACGTATGTCAAATTGGACTACAAGGTATTTCCAGGGGCACGGATTTTCACTGTTAAGCATGGTACGGATGTTACGAATTAGGAGAAATCGATTTTTTGCGAAAAAAAAATGGGAAAATGTGTTGGTTAGGCAAGCAATTTGTCAATGTGGTATGGAATCGTCACCTTTCTTCACCGTCCCAGGTATGAACGTCGAAATATACCGGAAGGAATGTCTCCAGAAACATATTCTGCCACTCATCTGAAAGCACAAAGGTCCTACGGTACTTTGGCCGGATTTGGCATCCTGTCACTATGCGCGTGACACCTTTGACAGGTATGAAGTAAACAATGTTCAATTTGTGGAAAAGGCAATGAATCCTCTAAATTGCCCGTAAATAAGGCCCATTGAGAAATAGTTAACTTTGATGAAAGGGAAACTACGGAAAAAGGATAGAGGAGCAGAGGACGTCACAAAATTCAAGAAAAACTGGGTTATGATTTTTTAAAGTGTAGAAAAGCCTGAAATTACCAAATCGACTTGAAGCACATCGAAATCTTTATCAATCAAACTAAAAATTAGACCAGAAGTTCATTTTGGCATGAGAATTATGATATTAACTTGACCAGTGGGATTCGAGACATTTTCTTAAATGTGAACATGTCTAATGAACAATGTAATTGAATTTAATTTACAAAATAAATAAAACATTTTGAAATACAGCAATTTTAAGGTGTACTCATAATTAACGATACAGTCCTTAGTACAAATTTGAAACAGTTCTTAACATATAGGGCACTGCATGAAGTTCTCTCCTTCTCTTTCACTCTTACAGAAATGTTGTAAACAACAAGGCCAAGAAACTTCAAAATACAATACAAAATCAAAACAATGCAGTGCCCTATAGAACGCTAAAAAAGTCCGAATTCCGATCACTTCTACCGGTGTTTGTTTTAAATGCTTAACCCTCTAATACCAAAAGTTTTGATTTTGATCTAAATTTCATTTTTTGTCATCTAATATCGATTTAAACATGTTTTGGAAGATGACTCTTTTTAATTCTCGATTTAAAGAATTATTGTTTTTGATTTTTCGAATTCTAAAGGCGGGGTTGGGTACTAGAGGGTTAATCACTCATGTCCTTTGAAATAAATCGAATTCACGAAGATTACGGAGATTCCTGAATATTGCTCATGGTTATGGAAAGAAATCTAGTGATTCCGGAGAAAACTAGCAGTTCCAGGTGTATGATAGTGTTGATTAAAGAAAATGCTAGTGATTTCAAAAAAATAAATGCACGGAAAATCTTCAGAAAAGAGACAATTTCCCTAGGAGAACTTCAGGAGATTCCTCCAGCAGTTTTGCCGAGAATTGTTGTAGGATTTCATCTGGGAACTGCTCAAGAAGTCTTTAATTGACTCCGCTAATTCTTCAAGCAGTTCAACTGGGAATTTCTACAGAAACTACGCCGGGGATTCTGATGTTTAGAAGCGACGAAGGAAATTCCTCTAGAAGTTACTCTTGGTTTTGTTGGAGTTTCCTCTGGGGTTCCCTGCTCTATGAGTTTCACTGGGTATTCGTTCAGGTGTCTTCAAGCATTCAGAATCTATGAAGAAAATCCTCACCACGATTTTTTCTAGAAATTCCACCAATAAGTTCTCTATAAATACCACAGTCAACTTCTCTAGATTTTCACTGAGAATTCGTCTAGGAATTTCAAAGGGAATTTCTTCAGAAGTTCCACTCGCTAGGATTTCTAAGATCCTGGAGCCTGGAGGAGCTCCTTTCCTGAACTCTCCAGAAGCTCATCCGGGTTTACCTGGAGTTCCCCCTAAGAGTTCACTTGGAATTACTCTAGGATTTCTGCATTAAATTTCTTTAGGAGTTCCTCCGGGAATCCCTATGGGCATTCCTCCGTAAATTTCTCCAATAATACATTCGGGAATTCCTGAAGTTTCTTCTGGTGAGTTCCACTGGGAATTACTCTAAGAGTTTCACTGGCAATTCGTTCAGGAGTCTTCAAGAATTCAGAATCCATGAAAGAGTTTATCCGTTTAGGAGTTCCACCAGAAATTTCTCTGGAAATTCTGCCAAGAAGTTCTCTATCTCACAGTGAATTTCTCCAGGAGTTTCACTGGGAATTCCATCAAGAGTTCTCCAGGAGTTTTAAGGTCCTTGAGAAATTCCTTCAAGAATTCCTACAGGAGCTCCACAGAATCCTCTAGGAGCTTCACTAAGGATCCCTCTACGCATTTCACTGTGAATTCCCCTCAGAGTTCACTGGGAAAACTCTAGGTTCTAGGACTACTATAGTTAATTCTTTTACTATAATTTCGGTAATTCCTCCAGGAACTGCTAGAGCTTGCTGTGGTGAGTTTCACTTCAGGAGTCTTCACAAATTCAGAATCCGCAAAGGAAATCTTTTTAGAATTTCCACCAGCATTTTCTCTAGGAACTCCACCAAGAAGTGCTTTAGGAATTTTACCAGGAAGTTCACTAGGAATCACACTGTGAATTACTCTAGATTTCCACTGGAAATTCCTCTAGGAGTTTCACTGAGACTTCTTTCAGGAGGTACACTAGGATTTCCTCTAGGATAGGAATTCTACAGCCCTCGGAATTCCACTGGCATTTCTTTTAGAAGTGCCACTAGGAGGAATTCCTCTACGTATTTCATTGTGAATTCGTTTAGGGTAGGTAATCAAAATTTGAACCAAATTGCGGCTTTCTGAAGCAGTGCAAATTTTAAGTGATTTTTTCTCCAACATGAAAATAATTTACTACGGCAAAATCGTATGTACATGAAAGCCACGGGTATAAGCTTTCTGTTAAATGGTAAAAAGTTTGTATTTGCACCGAATTTCATTGAAATATTCGATTTTTCATCAACAATGATTTTAATCTTAATTTGAACCGTCGTAATCATAATTTGAACCAATTTTAATCTTAATTTGAACTACTGGCGGCAGCAGCTCGAGCAACTCACAAAACAGCCAATTCCATGCTAAACAATTAAAAATCACATGAATCTGCTAATTCTTATACCTATTTTTCATTAGGCAGTGGAATCTCAACTCAGAATGTTCGAAATTCTTTAGGAATTTGGAAACTAAATTTGGAATTTTTCATCCCCCAAGAGTAAACAAAGCAACCACTAGCGCAATCTACAGGCCAAAACTAGAAGCTCACCCCCGTTTACTAGTTCAAATTTAGATTACAAATGGTTCAACTTAAGATAACATTCTCCAAGTAAGAATCACTTAAATTTGATAATTTTATGACAAATAATGCGGAATATTATTCGGTTGGTCGATTCTACGATAAATAAGCTTTCATTTGACGTATTCACTTATTGAGTGTGATGCAATGCATGAGCTGTATGGGTGCACCGAAAATGGGCTTTCTTTGGGGGGAAATAGGTGAAATCACAGTGATTTTTCAATTGCTTATTTTCGATGGCAAAAACACTTTTTTCAGTGCTTTTAAAGCTTATGTTATCACATTATATTACGGAAAACTGTTCAACATTTTTTTCGGGACAATATTTGCCCAAAAAGTACGTCATTTCAATGAATTTCAAAATAGTTCAAATTAAGATTACATTTTGACTAGTTCAAAGTTTGATTTGTTACCCTACCAGGAATTCCTCTAAGAGTACACTGGGACTTACTCCAGGAATTCTACAGTAAAGCTCCTCCGGGAATCCTTATGGGTATTCCTCCGGGGATTTATCAAAGAATTCCTTCGGAAATTCCTCAAGAAGATCCACCGAGAATTCCTACAGCTGTTGAGTTCCACAGGAAATCGCTCTAGGAGTTTCATTAAGAATTCGTTCAGGAGCCTCGAAGAAGTTACGAAAGAAATCCTTTTAGAAGTTCCACCAGGAATTTCTCTAGGAACTCCACCAAGAAATTCTTTAGGAATCCCACTGTGAAATTTTCTTTCCATAGTAATTTCTTCTCGAAGTTCCTCTGGGAATCATTGTAGGAGTTCCACTAAGGCTTCTTCCAGGAATTCCATCAGAATTTCTTCGAAAAGCTCCACTAACAATACTTTACCAAACACCGTATCTAACAAAATCCACGAACGGAGATAATTGAAAGAGAAGTTCGCTGTTCCCATAGCAACTCATACAATGCATATTTCGGAAACGTGAAAAATTCGGGTATTTTATGACAAATCATCCCCAAAGGTGAGTGATACCTACAAGTAGTTCTCAACGAAATTCAGCTCCTAATGTGAAAATCAATTTTTTGTTTACATATGTTACATACGGGGTGTTTGGTAAAGTTAGGGTTGAATTCCTTTAGGAGTCCATCCGGAAATATTTCTGGGAGTTCCTCCGCGATCCATTAGTGATACACCAAGAAATTTCAGCAGATATTTTTCCGAAAATATCTCGGAAAATTCATGCAGTTGTTCTTGGGGGTATTTTTCTAGAAGTTCCTTTGGGAACTTTTGTAGAAGTTTGTGCTTTTCCAGAAGCTCCTTCGGAAATTCTTGCAGAAGTTTCTTTCGCAAGTTTCTTTGAGAATTCTTCCGGAATTTCGTTTAGAAGTATCTCCAGGAATTTCTTCGAAAATTTCTCTCCGAATTCTGACGCTTCTACCGTGAGTTTTTCAAGAATTCTTCCAGGAGTTGCTCTGGGAATTTTCAAGGAGTTATTCCGAGAATATTTCCGTAAGTACCTACGTTAGATGTTGCAAAAGTTCCTCCGAAGACTCTTCCAGGAGTTCTTCCTCTGGGAACTATACCAAAAAATATCACCAGAAAATTTTCCCAAAGTATCTCTGCAAATTCTAACGGAAGATTTTTTGGAAATTTTCATGGAAATTACTCTTAGAAGTTCTACAGTAAATTCCTTTAGGAGTTCCTCCGGGAAGCCCTCCCTCCGGGTATTCCTCCAGAAAATACTCTGAGAATTGTTTCGGAATTCGCCCTAGAAGTTTTTCCGAGAATTCCTTGAGTTTCCTCTGATAATTTTCGCTGGGTATTGCTCTAGGAATTTCACTAGGAGTTCAGGAGTTTTCAAGCATTCAACCAAGTTCTACAGTTCTCTAGGAAAATTTTGAGAATTAATCTAGAAGTTCTACAGTAAACTCCTTCAGAAGTTCCTCCTGGAACACCTACAGTAGGGATGGCAAAAATACTTTTTTCTCTTTTCCGTTCATCGATACCGACAGTAAAATAATAACAAAACAACAGCAGCACCAATACCATCAGCAGCCGCGCCGTCGACAGTCAAGCTGGCGCTTGACAGTTTTCGCTTCCCCACAAAAATATTTATGAGCAGTCATGCCTAGGCGGGTGATTGCGAAAAATGTCAAATATGTTCGACTGCTAATAATTCACTTGTTTTAGTGAATTATTTGAATCTGTTTGCACAAATAGCTAAAGCACACTCCTAGCTTTGTGATGCATATAAAGAAGTTTGTCTAGAAGCGGTTTGAAACGCAAAAAATACGAAAATGGGAGAGACAGAAATTTCTGTCTTCGTTGTGCTCGAGTACCGGCGCTCTCGCGCTTGGAAACCGTTTCGAGGAAGAAGGCTGCTGGAAAAAAATGTTATGACATTTATTTTTCGAACAGTTTGAGTTTGGCTGGGCCTGTGATGTTCGTGTGGAAAAATGTCAAATGTACAACCGATAACCGTTTTTTCCAGTACATTTCTCATCCCTGCACAGATATTCCTCCCGAAGAATTCCTCCAGGTTCTTTTAACTAGTTTTTTTTTCAAGTAGATCTGCCGGAGATTTCTTCTGAAGTTTCTACTCTAAAAGAGAAAAGTTTGTCAAGGCTCTCGAGATCAATTTTTCACGAATATTATTGAGAAAACCAATGCCTCTGAAAAATCTGAAGAAATTCCTGGATGCATTGTAAGAAACAATGAAATGTAGAAAAATCCGAAGGAAATGATTGAAGAAAAGTAATCCGAGGAAAGTGCTTGATGAGTTCCTCAATGAAGAAAATCTTAGAAAATGAAAAAGAAGAACACTGAACGGACGTTAAAAATAATCCTAAATTTCAGAAGAAATATGCCATAGATGAATTGCAAAATTATAGGAATTGGAGAATTTCAGGAAGAGGAATCTTTCGTGCAATTTCTTGAGAAACGTGTTTTCAGGAGATTTTCAGGTGAAGCTCATAGAAACATTGCAAGAGATAATTCACCATTGTATTTGCTAAAACTCATCCACTCATTCATGATAACACTGAATCAACAATTTGCCGCCATAATACTTGATTTTCAGCTGCAACGCTCGCCCAACGCTCGCCAGATCACGCTCCACCTGGTCCGCTCCACGCCTTATTGTGCCAACCGGATCAGTTGCAAACACCAGCTTTGCAGGGTTGTTGTCCAGCATTCTTGCAACATGCCCTGCCCACCGTATCCTTCCGGCTTTGGCCACCTTCTGGATGCTGTGTTCGCCGTAAAGTGCAACGAGCTCGTGGTTCATCCTTCTCCGCCACACACCGTTCTCCTGCACGCCGCCGAAGATCGTCCTTAGCACCCGTCGCTTGAAAACTCCGAGTGGTTGCAGGTCCTCCTCGAGCATCGTCCATGTCTCGTGTCCGTAGAGCACCACCGGTCTTATTAACGTCTTGTACATGGTACATTTGGTGCGAGGGTGAATTTTTTTTTGACCGCTGTTTCTTCTGGAACCCATAGTAGGCACGACTTTCACTGATGATGCGCCTTCGTATTTCACGGCTCACGTTATCATCAGCCGTTAGCGAGGAACCGAGGTAGACGAATTCTTCTACCACCTCGAAAGTATCCCCGTCTATCGTAACATCGCTGCCAAGATTTGTCCTGTCTCGCTCAGTCCCACCTACCAGCATGTACTTTGTCTTAGCTGCATTCTCCACCAGTCCGACCTTTGTTGCTTCACGTTTCAGGCTGGTGTACAGCTCTGCCACCGTTCCAAAGGCGTTCTAGCAATAATATCCATGTCATCCGCAAAACAGACAAATTGGCCGGATTTCGATCGTACCCGGCTGTTGAGCCCGGCTCGTTGCATAACACCTTCCAGGGCGATGTTGAATAGTAGGCAGGAAAGTCCATCACCTTGTCGTAGTCCCCGTCGAGATTCAAATGAACTGGATAGTTCACCCGAAATCCTTACGCTGTTCTGCACACCGTCCATCGTTGCTTTTATCAGTCTGGTAAGTTTCCCGGGAAAGCTGTTCTCGTCCATAATTTTTCATAGCTCTGTGCGGTCGATACTGTTGTATGCCGCTTTGAAGGCAGTTCTGGAGGATTTGCGGTGAAGATCTTGTCCGTTGTCGACCGGCCGTCGATGAAACCGGCTTGGTAACTTCCCACGAACTCATTTACTTTAGGTGAAAGACGACGGAAGATGATCTGGGATAACACTTTGTAGGCGGCATTTAAAATGGTGATCGCTCGAAAGTTCTCACACATTAACTTGTCGACTTACTTGTGGATGGGACAGATTATCCCTTCCTTCCACTCCTCCGGTAGCTGTTCGGTTTCCCAGATCTTGACTACTAACTGGTGCAGACAGGTGGCCAACTTTTCCGGGCCCATCTTGATGAGTTCTGCTGCGATACCGTCCTTACCAGCCGCTTTGTTGTTTTTGAGCTGGTGGATGACATCCTTAACTTCCCTCAGCGTGGGAGTTGGTTCGTTCCCGTCCTCTGCTGCACCAACATAGTCATTTCCTCCGCTGCCTTGGTCCTCCGTGCCCACATTCTCTTCGCCATTCAGGTGCTCGTTGAAGTGCTGCTTCCACCTTTCGATCACCTCACGTTTGTCCATCAGGAGGCTCCCGTCCTTATCCCTGCAGATTTCGGCTTGCGGCACGTAGCCTTTGCGGGATGCGTTGAGCTTCTGATAGAACTTGCGTGTTTCCTGTGAACGGCACAGCAGTTCCATTTCCTCGCACTCCGCTTCTTCCAGGCGGCGCTTTTTCTCCCGGAAGAGACGGGTCTGCTGTTTCCACTTCTGTCTGTATCGCTCCACATTCTGTCGGGTTCCATGCTGCAGCATTACCGCCCGCGCTGCATTCTTCTCCTCCAGAACCGCTCTGCACTCCTCGTCGAACCAATCGTTTCGTCGACTCCGTTCTACGTACCCGATAGTGCTCTCGGCTGCGTTGTTGATGGCTGCTTTCACTGTACTCCAGCAGTCCTCTAGAGGGGCCACATCGAATTTCCCAATTCCAGCTGAATTTCTTTTAGAAGTTCCGTTCGAAATTCCTCGAGGAGTTTTTCCGGGAGTCCCATTGTCAAGAAATTATTCGTCAAGAAATTATGGCGCAAATTCTTCCGAAATTTGTTCGGAAAATTTTCATAACAGTTCCACCATGAATGAACCTTAGGAAATTCAACCAAATTTTTTTGCAGTTCCTCGAGTACTTCTTCTGAATCCTCGAGGTTCTTCTTCTTCTTCTATGTTGCTCTACGTTCTCACTGGAACTTGGCCTGCCTCTCTCCAACTTAGTGTTCTCTGAGCACTTCCACAGTTATTAATTGGAGGGCTTTCTTTGCCAGCCATTGCATGAATTAGTATATTGTGGGGCAAGCACAATGATACACTATGCCCAGGGAGTCGAGAAAATTTTCCCGACCGGAACGGGAATCGAACCCGCCGTCTCCGGATTGGCGATCCATAGCCTTAACCACTAGGCTAACTGGAGACCCCATCCTCGAGGTATTTCATCTGGAAATCCTCCAGGGTTTTCACCTAGGATTCCTCTTGGATTTTTTCTAAGAGATCGGCCCAGGATTCCTTCTGAAGTTTCTCCTCTAATGGGGAAAATTTTGTCCTCGAGATAATTCTTCACGGAAATTCATGAAAAAGTTAGCCTGGCGAGTTCCTCAATAAAAAAAAAACATTGAAAGAATGTTAAAAGTAATCCTACTTTTCAGAATAAATTTTCCATGTATAAATTGCAAAATGATATTAGAGAACGTTATGAAAAAAAAATTTCCGTAAAAATCTTTCATCCTTTTTTTTAAGAAGACATTCAGGTGAAGCTTATAGAAACATTGCAAAAGAATCTAAAAGTATTCCTGAGGGAATTCTTCATGAACACTTGCTCATTGTTGCTCAGAATCCTTGCAAACCTTGAACAATTTTGTGATGGACAGATTACATATTACCAGTAGAGTAACATGGAAATTGCTAGGTCAAAACTTTGGAATTTCTCGAAGGAAAAACAAATGACTTTGGATATTACCGATACCGGCAGTTTCGTTTTCTTACTCATGAGGGATTTTTGTCAGTCAAATTGCCACGTAAACTCGGCTGTTTGATTCAGTTTTGTAGAAAAAGCTTGAAGACCAACCTTGAGTTCAACATGTTTTAGAAAACACAACCTCAAAACATAAACTTCGGAAAATAGCATAAGTTTCCCTATTTTTCAAGAAATCTTTGAACGTATTTATGTATTAACTCCAGCGGGAATCCCTGAATATGTTCCCGAAGGTTTGTCTGAAGACCAGACGCAGATTGTAGTATTTTCTGAAAGATCCCTATATCCTTATAAGGCGCTTCTGCTTGATTTTTTGGAAAAACTGTGCTGGAATTTCCGAAGGAAATCATGAAGGAATTATAGAAAGAAACAATGAAAAAATTCCTGGAGGAATTTTGTAGAAGGAACTCTTGCTGAAATTGCTAGAGGTCCTTTTCAAGGACTTCTTGCAGGAATTCACGAAGGAATTCTCGAAAGAACTACTGGCGAAATTCTTGAAGAAAGTACCTAAAAAAAGATAACACGAAGAAATTTCATGAGGAACTCATTCCTGGTGGAAAAGCCCAAAATCGCATATTTTGCCCTATAAATTGAGGTATAGCTCAAAATTGTGATGTGCTGGAGCAAACCTGAGCCCGGATTCGGATTCAGCGGCCCAAAATCTGTCAGAGACACATAAGTTTGCTCTTGAGACAGACCAAAAGTTAATTTTTGTTACGCTGTGTTATTGCTGTACAATGGATAAAAAAGCTGTTCATAAGCTTGATTTGAAAAATTTTAGCTGAATAAGCTGTTATTCAGCTATCATTGTTACTTGGGAAACGCCCATTATAACAATGTTTGCCTATCAACACAGTAAATCTCTATAGCTAGTAGCTATTCGCCAAAAATCATGGAAAAAAGGGAATAAATAAACTCACCTGGGATCCTCCTTGCTGCCGCCCCGACCGTACAGTGGAATGACTTTCTCCTTGCTGATGGACGATTTGCACACCGGGCACGTATTCCTGTAACCGTTCATCCACTGGTGTATGCACGGCCAACAGAACAGATGCCCACACATGCTAACTACCGCGTCCTTGGCCGTGTCCAGGCAGATGTTACACTCGAACACCGAGTCGTCCTTCTTCTCCTCGCCATCTTCGGTGGCATCTTCGAGGTTGATTTTAGATTTGCCGGTACTCGTTCCGGAACTGCTCGTTGCCGATTCCGCCGAATCCTGCTGGTCTGTGGAGATTGGTTTCGCCGTTGGGTCAGCGTCGGTACTGGGGGATGTGACTTTCGAGAATGGATTGGGACCGGTGGTGGATTGCTGCGAGGTGGATGCCGAATTCAGATCTTCCAAACTGGGAGCCGAGGGCTGCGGTGGGGCACTCTCGACCGTTGATGCCATGGTTTTGTGGAGTGTCTGTAAGTTATAGAAAGAAAACGAAGAGATTAGTATAGAAAAAGGTACTTCGTGTTCAGAAAAGCTGGAAAAGATAAAGCTAAAATTAAAGAAAGGCTAAACCTCGAAAAAAGGTCAAAATGACATAAAGCTGAAATAGGGATTTGATTAATTTATAACTCATGCCCATGCTATGTGTTATTTGTCATCCGCATCATCAATACAAGGAACAGCATATTTAAAAAAGGGGGTGGCTTTGGCACAGAGGAAAACGTGCCTCTAGGGCCAACCTACTGCTGTTGGCGGTATAGTCATCTAGACTGAGAACCCCTGGCCTACACGAACGCGTGATGTTTAGTCTAAATGCAATTAGTGCTAAGGTACTACATCCATTCAATTGTGAGTTTTTGCGCGTCCGTCCGTGCCTGCTCTAAAACACACGCATCGTATTCAAGAAGTAGATTTACCTACCTATCTACAGCAACCACACACAGAGTGAGCGAATGGAATCGATTCCAATCGGCAACAAGTTTGCCATGGTTTGAATATTAATGAATGCAGAGAAGCGAATGTCCGTTTGATTTATTTTTAACACCTACTATAGATGCTTCCGGTACCATGCTCTTGTGAAGTGGCACTATTGGTAAGTGGCCGTTCCGATTCAAGAAGAACTATCTTAAAGGACGTTTTGCCTCTAAGTGGGGGACGTAGTTGGATTTCAAAAGGGGAAACGCACCGCGCCTCTATTTGGAATAGGAACGATGACAAATTTGTTATCATCGCAAAGAATTACACTGCTGGTCCCCGAACAATGCGTGATGACTATACGCAAATTTATTATCACATCGTCAACAACGTTATCATCATGTGTTCCACATCGTATGACCCACCTCCACCAGTACCGCACCACACCGCACAGTGGGACGAATTCAAAAAAAGTGGGACATTGGGTTTTGCGGCAAAACTTTTGGTTATAGCCATTTGGTGTCTTCGGAGGAGTTTCATAGTTTTTTAAGTACTTTTTGGAGGTGTAACATTTTTTAGGTTAAGGGGGTAGTACATCAAGATAGAAAAAATATTTTTTTAATTAGTGGTCAAAATCGAATGACCTCTATGAAAACATTGTAGATTAAGCCATTTTGAGAAACTTTGCCGAAGACGGGAACATTCTATCTCCAAAACTTACAAAGTGATGAGCACTAATATAAGCATATAGTGTAACACTAGCTTAAAAAGTGTTTTTTCGACATAACTTTTTTGTTTCAATTTTCTCGGGTTTACAATGTTCAGCAAAGTTGCAGATACTGTAAAAATGCATATCTTTTCTGAAGACTGTAAAGTTCTATCTCACCATTCAAAGGTAGTACGGTCATTTTTTAACTTTTTTAGTACAAATTTCATAATCTTGCAACTTTAAGAGTAGCAGATATTAGCAGCTAAATTTTTGCACCACGCAAACAGTTACTCATACACTATCGAAGCACATAAGAAACATGACGGGATCGCGTGGTATTCTTAATATTTTTTCAAATTGAAAAGAACCTCTTTAAATCGGGTTTTTCAGTGTAACTTTCTTGATATATTTTTTTAATATGTTTGATGTTCTACGAAGTTGTAGAGACTTCAAAACTACATATTTTTGTGGAAGACAGTATTGCGTTCTCTTTAAAAATTAACATAGAATATAATTTATTGTGTATTTTCTATAATATAAATCTAATTTGATCACAAAGGCTCTAAATTAAAAAAATAAGTTGTTTACTATTTTCTTCAAAAACATATTTTTTTTATGAAGCCTTTACAACTTTGCAGAACATCAAATATATAAAAAGAAAAAAAAGTTACACTAAAAACCCGTTTTAAAGCGATCCCGTTATGTTTCTTATGTACCTAAATTGGAAACATAACGGGATCGCGCGGTATTCTTGAAAAAAAAAATCAAATTGAAAACAACCACTTTAAAACGGGTTTTTCAGTGTAACTTTTTTCTTCTTTTTTTATTTATATTTTATATTTGATGTTCTGCAAAGTTGTAAAGGCTTCATAAATATATGTTTTTGAAGAAAATAGTAAACGACTTATTCTTTTAATTTAGACCCTTTGTGATCAAATTAGATTTATATTATAGAAAATACACAATAAATTATATTCTATGTTAAATTTTAAATAGAGCACAATACTGTATTCCACAAAAATATGTAGTTTCGAAGTCTCTACAACTTTGTAGAACATCAAACATATTAAAAAAATATATCAGGAAAGTTACACTGAAAAACCCGATTTGAAGAGGTTCTTTTCAATTTAAAAAAATATTAAGAATACCACGCGATCCCGTCATGTTTCTTATGTGCTTCGATAGTGTATGAGTAACTGTTTGCGTGGTGCAAAAATTTAGCTGCTAATATCTGCTACTCTTAAAGTTGCAAGATTATGAAATTTGTACAAAAAAAGTTAAAAAATGACCGTACTACCTTTGAATGGTGAGATAGAACTTTACAGTCTTCAGAAAAGATATGCATTTTTACAGTACCTGCAACTTTGCTGAACATTGTAAACCCGAGAAAATTGAAACAAAAAAGGTTTGTCGAAAAAACACATGTTAAGCTAGTGTTACACTGTATGCTAATATTAGTGCTCATAACTTTGTAAGTTTTGGAGATAGAATGTTCCCGTCTTCGGCAAAGTTTCTCAAAATGGCTTAATCTACAATGTTTTCATAGAGGTCATTCGATTTTGATCATTAATTAAAAAATATTCTTTCTATCTTGGTGTACTACCCCCTTAACCTAAAAAATGTTACACCTCTAAAAAGTACTTAAAAAACTATGAAACTCCTCCGAAGACACCAAATGGCTATAACCAATAGTTTTGCCGCAAAACCCAATGTCCCACTTTTTTTGAATTCGTCCCACTGTGCACCGCAGGCAACCACAATCCCGAAACTTGTGTTCTGATGCACGGGTTGCCGAAAGTAGTACAAATTTGAAAATAAGAGCATGAGTGAGTACTAGGGTGGCCCACACTTACATGAAAAACAAAAAAAATGGAAAATGCCTAGTCTTACCTCCTGAATCGGTTGTTTTGGACTCCCAGAAGCTACGTTCTAAAATTGAGCAAAATCGATTAAAACTATGGGGGCGCTCGAAGTGCTTGAAGTTTGTATGGGAAAACGTGGCCAAATGTATGCAGAAATGTTCAGTTTTCGATTTTTGCTGCTAGGTCGCGCTGTAAGCGTTTAATAAAAAAAAACCTTTGATATTATTGTAGGTGACTATATGCCAAACAACTTTGTCAAAGACCGTAATGAGATACGACGCCTGTTAAAAAAATTATACCTTAAATAAAATGAGGCGAGACATTATGGTTGTTTTTCCAGTACATGTAAAGGAATAATATCAATAGTGAAATCTCCATACTTCGTCTCACTTTGACTAGGGTATAACTTTTCTCGCAGGCGTCGGATCACTTTGCGTTCTTGGGCAAAGTTGTTTGGAATATAGTCACCTACAGTAATACCAAAGGGTTTTATCATTAAATGCTTACAGCGCCACCTAGCAGCAAAAATCGAAAACTTAATATTTCTGCATACATTTGGCCACGGTTTCCCATACAAGGGTATCAGAAGGTATCAGAAGGCCGGCTCCAGAGGCACGTTATCCTCCATTTGGGACATTTGTGCCATCGCCAAAATAACAGCCTATTTCATCATCTACCTGAGGGAAAAGGAAGGAAAAAGGATTTGGATGGGGATAGGGACAGGTAGGGAAATAGGAAAAAATACCCTGGAAGAGGGTACTAACGCACAAGCGTACCACAATGGGTTCAAACAGCGCCCTGAAAAGGGCACTGTAATAACGCATAAAGCGAAAGAGAGCCTATAGCTCTTTACCACAGCGGGTTAAGAACAACAGAATATCCTGAAGATTCAGGTTTCTGAAGTCAGTTTCACTTAATAAGTGTTTACCGAATACTCGGAAACGCAGTTGTGCGAAAACTGGACAGTTACATATCAAATGATACGAAGTTCCATAATCGGATTCACAGCTATCACAGGCAAATGAATCAGCTTGCTGAATATTCGCCATGTGATAGCTGAGTCGGCAGTGGCCAGTCAATGCTTTGACCAACATGCTGCAATTCTGCTTAGACAGATTAGTTAGATACTTCGCCACCCGTAGAGATGGCTCAGCACTATACAATTTGGTTTGACGACATGACTCCAAACTATTCCAATATTGTCTGTGTTGAGTGACAGCCCAGGTGTGAATCTGAAGCTTAATCCAACACTTCGATATCGGAACAGCTGGCTCAGGGCCAATGAAGTCATGTGATGCTCCAGAGCGAGCTAACTCATCAGCCAATTCATTTCCAGCGATGGAAGAATGACCAGGTACCCATAGAAGGTGAACAGCGTTTGCTGAATTCAGCTCCTCGATTTGAGTTCGACAAGCGATAACTATCTTCGACCTGGAGTTGGCCGAAGCAAGTGCTTTAATAGCAGCCTGGCTATCTGAACAGAAGTATATTACTTTGCCCATTACGTGCTGCTGAAGTGCTGATAGCACTCCGCACATAAGAGCAAAGATTTCGGCCTGAAAAACGGTGCAGTGTCTACCAAGTGAGTAAGACTGATGCAGCCTTAGCTCACGAGAATAAACACCAGCACCTGCTCGACCTTCGAGAAGGGAGCCATCAGTGTAACATACGATGCCGTCTGAAATACTTCTTTCCAGATAACCAGATGTCCACTCTTCCCGGGAAGGGAATTTCGTGGAAAATGTCCTATATGGAAAATTACAAGCAATTGTAAGATCACTTGGAGCAAGGACAATTTTGTCCCAATTCACCAAAAGTGGAAACAACGAGGTGTGTGTTGAACTGCGGTTCACAGAAGTTTCCTCTAGTAGACCGAGTACCCGTAACCGGTAAGTGCAAGAAAGGGCTTCTTGTTTGAGATGAATGTGTAGTGGGGCAACGTCAAAGAGAACTTCTAGCGCTGCCGTAGGAGTTGAAGAGAACGCTCCAGACATCGCCATTAAGCACATCCTTTGGAGATGACCTAATTTTGATTGGACCGTTCTCACTTCACCCTTTTGCCACCACACAAGACATCCATAAGCCAATATTGGCCGAACCACAGTTGTGTAAATCCATTTGATATACTTGGGTTTTAGACCCCAAGTTGTACCAAAAGTACGCCGGCATTGCCCGAAGGCCATACAAGCTTTCTTGATTCTGAACTCAACATGAGGTGTCCAGGAAAGCTTGGAATCAAGAATGACTCCAACGTACTTTACCTGTTCAGTCACATCGATTTCAGAATCAAAGAGACGCAAAGGTCGAACGCCATTACGGTTTCGCCTTTCCGTGAAAAGAACAACAGATGTTTTACTCGGATTAACCGAAAGGCCATATTGGCGACTCCAACCCTCAACTACCTGAAGGGCGCTTTGCATCAGGTCGAAAAGGGTGCTTGATGCACATACCAACTAACAATGTTAGGTAGTCGTCGGCAAAACCATAAGTAGGAAAACCGCTATTATTGAGTTGCCTCAATAGCGTATCTGCTACGAGATTCCACAAAAGCGGTGATAAGACTCCCCCTTGGGGGCATCCACAAACACTCAATTTCCTAATCCCTGCTAGACGCAATGTCGAGAAGAGATATCGGTTTTTGAGCATTTGGTGAATCCAATTGGAAATCATTGGAGATATACCATGACTCCGTGCGGCTTCCAATATGGCATCGAAAGGCACGTTGTCAAAGGCACCCTCGATATCTAAGAAAACACCCAAACAAGATTGCTTTTGAGCGAATGCTTTCTCGATATCGTAAACAACCTTGTGTAAAAGAGTCACAGTGGACTTACCAGATTGGTAGGCATGTTGGTTCACATGAAGAGGCACGTTGGCCAGATGAACATCACGGATATGATGATCCACAATGCGTTCTAAGCATTTTAGAAGAAAAGAGGTCAAACTGATAGGTCTGAAACTCTTTGCTTCTTCATACGACGCACGAACCACTTTCGGAATAAACTTTACAGTAATATCCCTCCAGGATTTGGGAATATACCCTGTAGCAAAACTGCAAACAAGTAGTTTTTTCAAAACATGTTTGAAATAATCAAATCCCTTCTGAAGCAAAATAGGATAAATCCCATCTGCCCCAGGAGATTTGAAAGGAGCAAAGCTATTAAGAGCCCACTCAATCGATTCTATAGTTACAATACTCCGAGCCGAAGCTAAAGAATCATAACTACAAGAAAAGACATCAGGATCATCCGAAGATGTAATATCCACACATCCAGGGAAGTGTGTGCTGAATAAGCATTCCAGAACTTCCTCATCAGAGGAAGTCAGATCGCCATTTGGCAAACGAAGTTCGTTCACCCGGAAATCCTTAGATTTCGCAAGGATTTTGTTTAACCGACTGACTTCACTCAAGCTGGAAACATTTGTACAAAGGTTTTTCCAGCCGGATCGTTCAGCAGACCGGAGAGCTTTCCTGTAGGCCTTGCGAGCCGACCTGAAAGCCTCCGAACCAGCCGAACGTCGTCTGTTCCAACTCTTTCTACATTGTTTCCTGAGTTTCGCCAGATCAGAGTTCCACCAAGGGGTTCCTCTTGTGATCTTCACAGACCGTAGAGGGCATGCTTCTTCAAAAGCTTCCATGATGAAGGTCGTTGTAGTATCAACGGCATCATCTAAATCACTTGGAGTGTCAATGGATGGTGAATATCCATGAAATTTGGCTGCAACCAAATCAGTATAAAGATCCCAGTTTGTTGACCGAGGATTCCTGAAACGCAATGTTTGCGAAGTAACATTTAAATGTTCAAAAAAGATATAGCGATGGTCAGATAAAGATTCTTCATCTGACACATGCCAATTGGTCAGCTCGTGACTAATTCTGCTAGAGCAAAGCGTTATATCTAACACTTCCTCTCTAGCAGATACCATGAAGGTTGGGCGGTTGCCTATGTTAAGTAATGCAAGATCTGTACTACTTAAGTACTCCATCAAACTGGAGCCTCTCAAGTTAATGTCTGAGCTGCCCCAGATGATATGGTGAGCATTAGCATCACTGCCAACAATTAGCGGAAGGCCTTTTGAAGTGCAGTATGCGATGACTTGTTTGAAAGCATCCGTAGGGGATGGTTCATCATGTGGTAAATACACAGAACAATAGACGTATTTCCTGTTGAGGTTTCCAACAGATACATCAATTGTGATAGCACATACATCTCTGGTGGTTAGTTCAGAGATGAGTGTAGCAACTATTGCGTTGTTGACAAGCACACAGGCTCTAGGCATGACACGCGAGTTTGCCATTTCATGTTTACTGAAAGTGGCAAACACCGGGTTCACAAGGTTTCCTAGATAGAAATTTCCCTTACGAAAGTAAGGTTCTTGTACCAAGGCCACTTGGGCTGTACCATTTTGCATAAGTCTGCAAAGATTGATCGTTGCTGTTCTTTTATGCTGAGGATTGATCTGAGCTATCCTAACCGTAGCCACTACCCAAACTAGGTAAGATTAAACTCTTCGCAACAGCAGCACAACAAAGAACAGCAACAATAAAACCAAATCGGTATCGATTGGAAAACGCCAAAGGCGAGGATACACAGAATACACTGTGTAAATCGCATAATGCGAAACCATATAGGTGAAAATTTAAACTAATTAACAACATCTTCATAATCCCGCCCTTATTTAGCCTCAAGTGAGACTAAAGAAGGGCAGCTGATTGTCTCGGAGAAACACAAGGCCCACTGCACCATTGCTCCGGTTAGCGCAGTAAGGGCTACATACTGTGGAGGGCGCCCTGGTACTCCACAGGCTCCGTTAGCGGTTAGGTTTTTATTAGACCCCCCTAGCCATTCATTCCTAGGCACGGTAAGCATAAAGCCGCATCACACCATGAATTAGGGGTCACCTGTTGGTGGATTCTTACCACCGGAACAGGCGGTCCGTAGTGTTATTCTTAGCCAATTGAGACAATCGCTACCGACACTACACAGCTATCTAGGCTGATCGAGAAAAGAAGTTAATATTGATGATCAACTTCATACGGACTCGAACAGCCTAGCAGCAAAAATCGAAAACTTAATATTTCTGCATACATTTGGCCACGGTTTCCCATACAAACTTCAAACACTTTGAGCACCCCCTTAGACTTAATCGATTTTGCTCAAATTTTTAACGTAGCTTCTGGGAGTCCGAAACAAACGATTCAGGAGGTAAGAATTAGCATTTTTCATTTTTTTGTTTTTCATGTAAGTGTGGGCCACCCTAGTGAGTACCCTTATTCAGTCTATGCTCCTATGTTCATCATATTCCAAAAACAGAACATATAAGCCGATTGTTTCCGTTCTTTTTGTTATCATGAATGGTCATTCCTAACAAAAAATGTTTAAATAAAAACAAAACAAACAGCGCTTAATTGCTTTGTTTTTGATAGGACGAAAATAGAGCACGTTGCTTATGATAGGCTAAGGTGCCCCATATGTATATTCAGAATCAGAATTTTATGCATCATCATGTGAAATATGACGGAGCTGTTAAGTCACTTACGTGCAGCCGAACACACGTTGCGGGTTAAAGCTACAGCATCAGCGATTAGTAAAGTGTTAAAATTATCCACTGTATGCTAAAAAATTGTTTTCGTATAGCTTTGTCTGATTTGAACTACCATGACACCCGTATCGGAAATGAAAATCATCGTTGAGACTTGACTTATGTCGAGCATTGGGGCATCGAACTTCGATTTTCATTAGCGAAAAAGATGTGTATTATACTCATAGATTTAAAACTGCCCATAGGGGAAGTGACGGTTTCGGTAATCTTGGTACCATATCAGAGAATGAGACTTCAATCCCTGAGCGGAGAATCTTAACAGATACTACATTTTATTTATGAAATCGCTGAAGACAAAGCAACACCACGCCCGCGCCCATCTGATATTTGCGCGATTTGACCTGCTGAAGGCTCAGGCCATATCAGCTAGTACCAGAAGGAGTTGCTGACTGTGGGGCCTCCACCTGCCCCGGCATTTACCGGGGACCTCAACCGCGGGCTCTGATCCAACCCAGTAGACCGACGCCACGACAGCAATGCTACCAGGATGTTCGCCCCGCGGCCACTTAATCACTGTAAGGATCGATTTCGACTGCAGGGCACCGATATAAACTACGTAGCCGACTCCAAACCCCTGGACCACCTCTTGCACAGCATCTGAACTAGCCATTCTCCGAGTCCACGCGCCACCTTCTCTGTAGCTCAAAGATGATGTGGTCGTAGCCGTTGAAACGACCTTCCAGCCAAACGCATCCCTACACACGGTCACGGAGTGCGCGAAAACGCGGGCACAAAAACAAAACGTGTTCCGTCGTTTCCTCTAAACTAGCACAAACCGGACATTTGGAGAACTCGCATGACCGAAACGATGTAGATACTGCCGGAAGCAACTATGACCCGAAAGGAGCTGGGTCAGGTGGAATGTTACTTCCCCGTGGCGGCTGTTAACCCAACTACATATCTACCCTCGGGATCAGCCTGTGGGTCCACCTTCCATTGGTGGAACTGTCCCACGCGCGCTGCCATTTGACCATGGAGGCCATCCTAACAGTCCTAAGTATGCCTCTTGTGCCGTGCATTTCGAAACACTCTATGTTCTCTCTGATAATGATACCGATAGGCAACAGCTACTTTAAAGGCCAGGTTCGGAACTCCTTCCGGACCTGGGGCCCTACATACGCTAAGGGACTTTGCTATCCCCGCAAGTTCCACACCGGTGACCCTCTCCTCATCGCCAGCAAGGAGGCCAAGGACTAGGATCATGACGCGGAAAAAGCCCCTCGATGATCCCTCCAACATATCTGGAGATTGCTCTGTAGGAGCCATTACACCTCTCGTCTTGGCCATCACGATTCTTTAGACATCACCCCACGGATTCGCATTGGCACTCTGACAGAGATCTTCAAAGCAGGCCTTTTTGCTTGCCCTTATCTCGGTCTTCAGTGCGGCTTTAGCAGCGGCGAACATCACCTTTCATTTGTTTGGCTTTGTTCTGCCCACCCTTAGGCAGGCGCGATGCAGGTCCGCGATCGCTTGAGTTCACCAGTAGGCCGGTGGTCTCCCTTTTCTAGAGTGGACTTGCCTAGGCATGGTCTCATCGTACGCACGCGAGAGCGCCGCTACCAGCTCGTCACCGTTGTTTTGTTGGGAAGTTTAACCCTCAAGAGGATACCTTAAATGAAGGTCCGTTTTGGGACCCTGGGGTCCATTGGACCCCAACATATATTCTCGCGTATCTCGTGATCCTTACTTTTTGAAAGGGTGATGTTTTCAGCAAAGATGTTAGGAAAGCCAAGGCCTATCTAGTGATGAACAATTTAGTTCGGGAAGTTTCCGCTAGGTGGTGCTAGTGAGCATTGAAAAATGACCCCGATCTACAGGATATAACGTACCTAAACAAGCGGACAAAGACAAGACGTACCGAAACAATAGGGTAAATCGCACTGCTGTAGACGAGTAGACATATATGTCCAGCGGGTCAAAAGGGGTCATTCAAATATTACGTAACGCAAAGGAGTGGGAGGTGGTCTAGCGCTGTGTTACGTTTCATTCAAAATTTTCCATACAAAAGTTGTAGCACGGAGAAGGAAGGAGCCCTTAAGTTGTCAAATTTTGCGTTTCGTAATATTTGAATAAACCCAAGAGGAATCAGAGACAAACAGACGTAACACTATTAAAATTTAAATCTCATATATCTCAGGATCCTCTCTCTCTCTTCTTGGCGTAACGTCCTCATTGGGACAAAGCCTGCTTCTCAGCTTAGTGTTCTATGAGCACTTCCACAGTTATTAACTGAGAGCTTCCTCTGCCAATGACCATTTTGCATGCGTATATCGTGTGGCAGGCACGAAGATACTCTATGCCCAAGGAAGTCAAGGAAATTTCCTTTACGAAAAGATCCTGGACCGACCGGGAATCGAACCCGTCACCCTCAGCATGGTCATGCTGAATACCCGTGCGTTTACCGCCTCGGCTATATGGGCCGACATGATATGACATATCATATGTACCCAGCTAACACAAAGTCGTATACGATGTTGCATAGAATGCTAAAGTGGAGGCCATATGCGTACATGCTTCTATTTACCCCCGTGTAAAGTGTGCGTATATCGCCTCCACTTTTGCATCCTATGTAACATCATATACGATCGTGTGTTTGCTGGGTAGGCAAATTACAGTAAAAAATTCAGCTCAATCGGAGCATTGATTACGGAGAATGAGATGTGTGAAGTGAGCGACGTTGCTTAAAAATAGAACAAAAATCGATTTCAAATCACCAACCTTGTATGGAAAGTCGAAAAAATTTCCGCTCTACTGTAATTTTTTTCCTTCGCGTTTTCGAACTCAGGGCATGATTCTACACCAAAAATGATCATCAGCTTACCGAGTTCAAAAATGCTGTAAACTAGTGTAATCTATAGTACGCCATGAAATATTTGTTATTTTTGCACAAATAACTCATCGTGGTGTAGTTTGAAGGTACTGTGAAAACGGGACCGATGTGTCAATCCAAACTTTTTTGCGACCACTTCAAAGTGGCTCTGGGGTCCAATGGACCCCAGGTATCCATTAGAGGGTTAAGAGTTCCAGAGAGCCAAAACTGAGCAATTTGTATGGAGATTTCATTTTATTGCGCTCCGTTCCGAAAGGGATATCGCTGCCATTTTCCGGACCCATCCACGACCCACTTGCCGTTGTCGGCGGGTACTCGGTATATACCCATATATAGGTCTGCTATGATGGCGATATCTGTCCTCCACATAGAAACTGCCTGACAAAGCAATTGCTGAGCTGCGTCGCAGTTTTATTCAGATTCAGCTGCGTTACATGCACTATTTACGCACTGTGTTCACTACGGCTTTTTTGAAGGCCGAGCACACCCGTTGGGTGCCTGTTGTTCACGGATTTCTCAGAACAAATCAAACACGTTGCCTGCACAGCCTGCTCCTGTCAGGGCTTTTACAATCCCATGGCTTGTGTCCTGGTTCCAGACACCTAAAGCAAACCTCCGGTGTCTCATGCAAGGTCAGTTGACATTATGACCGGCCCATCTTCAGCTTCCCTACTTTAACGGACTTTTTTTGCGTCCGCAACTGGTACCTGTACCTATTGAATTTGATGATCCGGGACCACTTTAGACCAGCCGGAGGGAGGACACTAGTAACCATCGACTTAACAATCGCGAGACCGTAACAATCGTAATTTAATATTATTAACTTGGGGGGAATTTCTTCGGGTTATAATTTAATCACTTGTTTATCGTTTGGGTACTGTTTTCAGAAGAGAGCGTCCAGGCTCTTCTGTATTGTCTTTATAACATTGATTGCGCAGTTGCGCGTACGCTTGGGCGTCCTTGCGCGCAAGCGGCTAATGATTGTTAATGATCATTTGATTGCACTCTAAGATACACTAACATAAAGTAAGTGCAATACGCATTAGTACCAAGGCTACCTGTGTCCCTTCTGGGCCCTTCCATAGCCGAACGGCTGCGGTGGCCACCTGCACCTCGCACTGTTGCCGCAGTGCCGTGACGATATCTTCCGTTTCGGTGATCTCGTCTAGGTTCGTCACCTCCGCTGTAAGAGCCCTCACCTCGACCCCGTCAAGGCCCTTTTCCGCCAGAGTTTTGCAGGCGGCGCCCTTGCGCCCGTTGTCGTGTTTGAGCTCTAGGATCATTTCACCCGTACTATTACCACGTCTAATACTGCAAACGTCGGCTCCCAGATCCATGAGCTCGGGGTCGCTTCTCATCGCCTCCAAGACGTCCAAGTACTTAGACTATTCGGTCTTGATGATGAGCACGTCTCCTTTCTCGCGCTTGGCACCTACTTACCTACATCGCCTAGGTTTGGTGTCCCTACGCTTCTGCCCATCTAGCGGTTCTTTTTCTGCTTCTGTTAGTAACCACCAAGCCTTGTGGGCACCGCCAGGCAGCTTCTCACCTGACGGCTGCCTCATCCGCTTCTGCGAGTGCTTATCAAAAGCAGTCGCATCCGCCGTCTGGGTCGACGTCGTAACCTTCGCTTGCGCCGGCTCTGCCGCTGCTGCAGTTTCACAAGTCTCTCGTGATCTTGCTTGGCACCATCCATCGACTTTAGAAGTTGCAATAGGGCCTGTTTAAACTATTAAATTTACGTGATTTGTACTAACGTAAGAACAGTAACGACATTCACAATACGCGCGACGTGAGACAAGACGTAACACTTATAGTTCTTGTTATCGTCAAGATATTAAAATTTACCTTTCGTCTGTCGAAGTGTCCACAGTGGAATTAGAGACTCGGATCGGGGAAGCAATTAAACACACGTGTGTACTGAACAAGAAATAACAAAGGAATGATTTTTCATTTATTGAACGGAAGTATACAAACGCAAATTATTGGAATCATAGTTAATCTATGTCGATGAAGTTGTCGCCGCTCGAGGGGCTCAACACTCCTCCTCAACTTCAGCCGACTTCACTCCGATAGCCGCCTGAAGTTCTCCAAGCTTTACCGCTGCTAGCGACTTTGTCAGGATGTCCGCTTCCATACGTTCCGTCGGGCAGTACTTGATGGACACTACGCCGTTTGCCACGAGATCCTTTACAAAACAATATTTAGTGTCAATATGCTTTGACTTGCGCGATGGCCGGCCCGTAGCAGTTAGAGCAATGCAGCTCTGGTTATCCTCGTGAACTGCAACAGGATACGCCAAGACTACGCCCAGGTCGTGCATCAGTTTTCGCAACCACTGTAGCTCCTGTAAACAGTCGGCCAATGCGATATACTCGGCCTCTGTACTGGACAGTGCAACGCTTGTCTGCTTTCGGCAACACCACTCGATGAGTCCACCGCCTAGCTTGAACAAGAAGCCGATGTTGGACTTGCGATCCGTTACCTCGCCCGCCCAGTCAGCTGCCGGCTGTTCGAGTCCGTATGAAGTTGATCATCAATATTAACTTTTTTTTCTCGATCAGCCTAGATAGCTGTGTAGTGTCGGTAGCGATTGTCTCAATTGGCTAAGAATAACACTACGGACGGCCTGTTCCGGTGGTAAGAATCCATCAACAGGTGACCCCTAATTCATGGTGTGATGCGGCTTTATGCTTACCGTGCCTAGGAATGAATGGCTAGGGGGGTCTAATAAAAACCTAACCGCTAACGGAGCCTGTGGAGTACCAGGGCGCCCTCCACAGTATGTAGCCCTTACTGCGCTAACCGGAGCAATGGTGCAGTGGACCTTGTGTTTCTCCGAGACAATCAGCTGCCCTTCTTTAGTCTCACTTGAGGCTAAATAAGGGCGGGATTATGAAGATGTTGTTAATTAGTTTAAATTTTCACCTATATGGTTTCGCATTATGCGATTTACACAGTTTATTCTGTGTATCCTCGCCTTTGGCGTTTTCCAATCGATACCGATTTGGTTTTATTGTTGCTGTTCTTTGTTGTGCTGTTGTTGCGAAGAGTTTAATCTTACCTAGTTTGGGTAGTGGCTACGGTTAAGATAGCTCAGATCAATCTTCAGCATAAAAGAACAGCAACGATCAATCTTTGCAGACTTATGCAAAATGGTACAGCCCAAGTGGCCTTGGTACAAGAACCTTACTTTCGTAAGGGAAATTTCTATCTAGGAAACCTTGTGAACCCGGTGTTTGCCACTTTCAGTAAACATGAAATGGCAAACTCGCGTGTCATGCCTCGAGCCTGTGTGCTTGTCAACAACGCAATAGTTGCTACACTCATCTCTGAACTAACCACCAGAGATGTATGTGCTATCACAATTGATGTATCTGTTGGAAACCTCAACAGGAAATACGTCTATTGTTCTGTGTATTTACCACATGATGAACCATCCCCTACGGATGCTTTCAAACAAGTCATCGCATACTGCACTTCAAAAGGCCTTCCGCTAATTGTTGGCAGTGATGCTAATGCTCACCATATCATCTGGGGCAGCTCAGACATTAACTTGAGAGGCTCCAGTTTGATGGAGTACTTAAGTAGTACAGATCTTGCATTACTTAACATAGGCAACCGCCCAACCTTCATGGTATCTGCTAGAGAGGAAGTGTTAGATATAACGCTTTGCTCTAGCAGAATTAGTCACGAGCTGACCAATTGGCATGTGTCAGATGAAGAATCTTTATCTGACCATCGCTATATCTTTTTTGAACATTTAAATGTTACTTCGCAAACATTGCGTTTCAGGAATCCTCGGTCAACAAACTGGGATCTTTATACTGATTTGGTTGCAGCCAAATTTCATGGATATTCACCATCCATTGACACTCCAAGTGATTTAGATGATGCCGTTGATACTACAACGACCTTCATCATGGAAGCTTTTGAAGAAGCATGCCCTCTACGGTCTGTGAAGATCACAAGAGGAACCCCTTGGTGGAACTCTGATCTGGCGAAACTCAGGAAACAATGTAGAAAGAGTTGGAACAGACGACGTTCGGCTGGTTCGGAGGCTTTCAGGTCGGCTCGCAAGGCCTACAGGAAAGCTCTCCGGTCTGCTGAACGATCCGGCTGGAAAAACCTTTGTACAAATGTTTCCAGCTTGAGTGAAGTCAGTCGGTTAAACAAAATCCTTGCGAAATCTAAGGATTTCCGGGTGAACGAACTTCGTTTGCCAAATGGCGATCTGACTTCCTCTGATGAGGAAGTTCTAGAATGCTTATTCAGCACACACTTCCCTGGATGTGTGGATATTACATCTTCGGATGATCCTGATGTCTTTTCTTGTAGTTATGATTCTTTAGCTTCGGCTCGGAGTATTGTAACTATAGAATCGATTGAGTGGGCTCTTAATAGCTTTGCTCCTTTCAAATCTCCTGGGGCAGATGGGATTTATCCTATTTTGCTTCAGAAGGGATTTGATTATTTCAAACATGTTTTGAAAAAACTACTTGTTTGCAGTTTTGCTACAGGGTATATTCCCAAATCCTGGAGGGATATTACTGTAAAGTTTATTCCGAAAGTGGGTCGTGCGTCGTATGAAGAAGCAAAGAGTTTCAGACCTATCAGTTTGACCTCTTTTCTTCTGAAATGCTTAGAACGCATTGTGGATCATCACATCCGTGATGTTCATCTGGCCAACGTGCCTCTTCATGTGAACCAACATGCCTACTAATCTGGTAAGTCCACTGTGACTCTTTTACACAAGGTTGTTTACGATATCGAGAAAGCATTCGCTCAAAAGCAATCTTGTTTGGGTGTTTTCTTAGATATCGAGGGTGCTTTTGACAACGTGCCTTTCGATGCCATATTGGAAGCCGCACGGAGTCATGGTATATCTCCAATGATTTCCAATTGGATTCACCAAATGCTCAAAAACCGATATCTCTTCTCGACATTGCGTCTAGCAGGGATTAGGAAATTGAGTGTTTGTGGATGCCCCCAAGGGGGAGTCTTATCACCGCTTTTATGGAATCTCGTAGCAGATACGCTATTGAGGCAACTCAATAATAGCGGTTTTCCTACTTATGGTTTTGCCGACGACTACCTAACACTGTTAGTTGGTATGTGCATCAGCACCCTTTTCGACCTGATGCAAAACGCCCTTCAGGTAGTTGAGGGTTGGTGTCGCCAATATGGCCTTTCGGTTAATCCGAGTAAAACATCTATTGTTCTTTTCACGGAAAGGCGAAACCGTAATGGCGTTCGACCTTTGCGTCTCTTTGATTCTGAAATCGATGTGACTGAACAGGTAAAGTACGTTGGAGTCATTCTTGATTCCAAGCTTTCCTGGACACCTCACATTGAGTTCAGAATCAAGAAAGCTTGTATGGCCTTCGGGCAATGCCGGCGTACTTTTGGTACAACTTGGGGTCTAAAACCCAAGTATATCAAATGGATTTACACAACTGTGGTTCGGCCAATATTGGCTTATGGATGTCTTGTGTGGTGGCAAAAGGGTGAAGTGAGAACGGTCCAATCAAAATTAGGCCATCTCCAAAGGATGTGCTTAATGGCGATGTCTGGAGCGTTCTCTTCTACTCCTACGGCAGCGCTAGAAGTTCTCTTTGACGTTGCCCCACTACACATTCATCTCAAACAAGAAGCCCTTTCTTGCACTTACCGGTTACGGGTACTCGGTCTACTAGAGGAAACTCCTGTGAACCGCAGTTCAACACACACCTCGTTGTTTCCACTTTTGGTGAATTGGGACAAAATTGTCCTTGCTCCAAGTGATCTTACAATTGCTTGTAATTTTCCATATAGGACATTTTCCACGAAATTTCCTTCCCGGGAAGAGTGGACATCTGGTTATCTGGAAAGAAGTATTTCAGACGGCATCGTATGTTACACTGATGGCTCCCTTCTCGAAGGTCGAGCAGGTGCTGGTGTTTATTCTCGTGAGCTAAGGCTGTATCAGTCTTATTCACTTGGTAGACACTGCACCGTTTTTCAGGCCGAAATCTTTGCTCTTATGTGTGGAGTGCAATCAGCACTTCAGCAGCACGTAATGGGCAAAGTAATATACTTCTGTTCAGATAGCCAGGCTGCTATTAAAGCACTTGCTTCGGCCAACTCCAGGTCGAAGATAGTTATCGCTTGTCGAACTCAAATCGAGGAGCTGAATTCAGCAAACGCTGTTAACCTTGTATGGGTACCTGGCCATTCTTCCATCGCTGGAAATGAATTGGCTGATGAGTTAGCTCGCACTGGAGCATCACATGACTTCATTGGCCCTGAGCCAGCTATTCCGGTATCCAAGTGTTGGGTAAAGCTTCAGATCGACACCTGGGCTGCCACTCAGCACAAACAATACTGGAATAGTTTGGAGTCATGTCGTCAAACCAAATTGTACAGTGCTGAGCCATCTCTACGGGTGGGGAAGTATCTAACTAATCTGTCTAAGCAGAATTGCAGCATGCTGGTCAAAGCATTGACTGGCCACTGCCGACTCAGCTATCACATGGCGAATATTCAGCAAGCTGATTCATTTGCCTGTGATAGCTGTGAATCCGATTATGGAACTTCGTATCATTTGATATGTAACTGTCCAGTTTTCGCGCAACTGCGTTTCCGAGTATTCGGTAAACACTTATTAAGTGAAACTGACTTCAGAAACCTGAATCTTCAGGATATTCTGTTGTTCTTAACCCGCTGTGGTAAAGAGCTATAGGCTCTCTTTCGCTTTATGCGTTATTACAGTGCCCTTTTCAGGGCGCTGTTTGAACCCATTGTGGTACGCCTGTGCGTTAGTACCCTCTTCCAGGGTATTTTTCCTATTTCCCTACCTGTCCCCATCCCCATCCAAATCCTTTTTCCTTCCTTTTCCCTCAGGTAGATGATGAAATAGACTGTTATTTTGGCGATGGCACAAATGTCCCAAATGGAGGATAACGTGCCTCTGGAGCCGGCCTTCTGATACCTGATACCTCGCCCGCCCAGTCAGCGTCAACGAAACATTCCAGCTTCATTCTTCCATCAGCTCCTAGGTGCAATTCGTGGTTGATCGTCCCCTTCAGATATCGAAGCACCTTTTTGGTCTCGATCCAATCAGCCTTCGTTGGCTTCGATACCGGCCGCCCCAGAACAGATGTAGCGATCGAGATGTCCGGACGACTGTTTATGGCAATATACAACAACGCACCAATTAGGCTTTGTTATTGTTCCTTCTCCACAAGCTCCTCATTCTCCTCCTGCGGTTGTTGCAAATAGCCACTTCCCATTGGCACTCGAGAAGTGTTGGCCTTCTCCATACCAAACCGTGCAAGGACCTTCGGGATGTACGGTTTTTGGTTGATTACGAACGCGTCAGCTTGCTTTCGGACCTGTATTCCTAGGAAACACGAGAGATCTCCCAATTCGCTAATCTTGAAGTTCTGCTCCAACACCTTCACCAACGCTTGATATTCATGCTCGGAGTTACAAGCGATTATTAGATCGTCCACATACAGTAGCACGTACATGTAGCGACCGCCAGACTGCTTCGTGTAGAGACATGGATCCGCCTTCGACTGTTGAAATCCGACTTCCTTCAAAACAGCATCGATCTTCCGGTTCCACACGCGGGCAGCCTGTTTCAGGCCATACAGGCTACGTTTGAGGCGGCATACTGCATTCGGTTCCTTGCTCACGAACCCAGGAGGCTGCTTGAGGAATATCTCCTCCTGCAACTCGCCATAGAGAATGCCGTTTTAATGTCAACGTGCCTTGTCAACATTTTTCTGGTGCTGGCCACGGTGAGAACGGTGCGAAAGGTGGTTTGCCTAACTACCGAAACTTGATCGTACTCGCTCCCAAACTTTTGGCGAAACCCTTGGGCAACGAGCCTGGCTTTGAATCGAACGACGTCTCCGTTGGCACTCTCCTTGCGCTTGTACACCCATCGTGACCCAATCAATAGCTTTACGACCCGCTGGTAACTGGACAACGTCCCAGGTATCGTTTTCCATTAATGAAGCCATTTCTTCTGCCACAGCCGCTTTCCACTTGTCACTCTCCGGGCTAGCCAATGCCTCCGCGTAGCTCTTCGGTTCGCACGCCACTGCTGCGGCCAAACCAATCGTTTCTCGGAATCTCTCCGGTGGCTGTCCGATATTCGACCTGGCAGACCTTCTCAACCCGACCGGATCTAGCTCCTCCTGAACCGGTTCGTTTTCCAAACCGAGAAGACGTCCTTCACCATCATCCGAACTGCTATCGCATCCGAAAAATTCTTCCTCCGAGTCAATGCTGCGATTCTTCGTGTTATCCGCCGCCAGATCCACCGGAACCGTATTCTCCAGCCGCACGAACATTTCTGCATCCGCATCCCGTTTGACTTCCTCTGGATCTGTACTGATGGCTTCAGTTGGCGTAACTCCATCAAACTCCACAAATCGTACATCTCGGCTCACAACAATCCTTCCAGTACGCGCATCCAACAGCCGGTAAGCCTTGTTCTCGGAAGAGTAGCCGACGAAGGTGAGTTTTTCTGCTTAAGCTTAGTTTCTTGTTGCCAAGTAGAGCGCTCAAGTAAAATTCCACCTTTTTCCGTAAGTAATTTTGACAACTGCTCCAGTATGGGGAGAAACGTTACTTTTCCTTGCGGAATAATAGCGCGGACTATTTTTCCGCAAGGAAAAGTGACAGCTCCATCTGATTCGCACGGGAGGCGTTACGAGTGTTACACTTTTTTCCTTACTTGCCATCTGCGAACTGCACAAGTAATTTTGAATCGGAATCATTACTTGACCATTACTTGTCCTATCTTTTTACACAGTACGTACGAAGTGGAAACTAGCCATTAACTTAGATTTTTTTACGCTTCTGAGGGGGAATCCACGCACAAGCAGTACACCCGAAAATCTTCATGCCCTTCAGGTCCGGTTTTCTGCCGAACCAGTGCTCGAAATGAGTTTTATCAACAGCTGTAGACGGCAACTTGTTCTGGATGTAAGCGACCGTATTCACCGCTTCTGCCCAAAAGCGTTTGGGTAACCCTGCATCCAGTAACATACACAGACCCATTTCGTTGAGCGTCCTGTGTTTTCGCTCCGCCACCCCATTCTGTTGGGGAGCGTAGCCGGCGGTATATTCAGGCTTTATTCCCTCCTCAGCATAAAATTTACGAATACTTTTACTGGTGTACTCACCTCCTCTGTCCGAGCGTATAACCTTCGGCTTCTTACCAAGCTGGTTCTGGATGAATCGGACGTAATCTCGGATCCTGGCTTCTACCTCTGATTTTTCCTTGAGAAAATACACCATAGTGTACCTGCTATGGTCGTCGATCATGGTCATATAGTACCTACAGCCGCCCGGAGTCTCAGTCATCGGACCGCAGACGTCGCTGTGGACTATATCGAGCACCTCCTTTGACGTTTTCTCAGCTACCTGCGGGAACGAAGGCCTGGCCATCTTAGCCTTGATGCAACACTCACAGGTCGTCTTGATACCGCACTCACTAACACACATTCCAGATACCAGGCCTTTGTGCACTGCCTCTTTTATTGCCTCCGGATTCCGGTGGCCGAGCCGACGGTGCCACGTTTGTTGGCATTCTTCGTTATGTCCTTTTTCACTCACTAATATCGAACGCTCTCCGGCCAGATGCAACCGATACAGCCCACCAATTTTGTCGGCAGTCGCGACGATTTTCTGTCCGTACAATAGTTGGCACTTTCCACCGTCGAATTCAGCACGCACACCTTTGTTCGAAAGTTTTGCTACCGACACGAGATTGCTTTCGGGCTCCGGAGCAAAAATCACTTCCGTCAACGTTACCGAAACGTTTTCTCAGCGATCGTTCACACCTGTACAGGTTCACACACTGTATGGTGCAGTCTCCGATGCCCTCTATGCGGAGCATTTTTTCATCCGCCGCCGAAATAGTCGGACGCGCTCTCTTATCCAACCGAACGAACAAACTTTTGTCGTTAGCGAGGTGCAACGTCGCACCGGAGTCAATTAACCACGCAACCGCGCCGAAATCACCCGATCGCACCATAAACGTAAACGACTCTTGATCGTCTTTGCGCACTGTTTTCGCTTTTTCTTTTGCCTTCTTCTTCTTATTTTTCTCGTCGCTGTTCTTCGCCGCAATGAATGCTTTGCAATTGCGCTTGCGGTGCCCCGCACTTTTCCGCAGAAGTAGCACGAAACATCCACTGACTTTTGCTGCTGCTAGCTGGATCCAACTCTCAGCGCCTGTTCTCCCGTTTCGCTCTTCTGTTTGTCCGCCTCGTCTATCAGCTTCACTTTGACCTTCTCGAGTGTAAGCTGGTTTTCATCCCGTGCCTCCAACGCCGTCGTAAGGGGATTGAACGCGTCCGGGAGGCCACGAAGAATTAACGCTACATTCAGGCATTCGGTCATTTCGAACCCCGAGTTCTCCAGACGAGCGTACTGCTTTTCGATGCCGGCAAGATAATTCTCCATATTGTCATCCACCTTGAAGTTTTGGTTGGTGATTTGTTTGAGCAGAGTCACCTTCTGCCCCAGTGACGTTTTGTTGTGGTGCTGCCGGAGTGCGTCCCACGTCTCTTATGCCGTCGTTTTGTCGCGAATCAAACTGTACTGACTCTCGTGCACCAGCAGCTGAATGGTGGCGAGCGTCCTTTTGTCGCCTTCCCGCTATGCATCCGTGACCGGGTTCGGTGCAATTTCCTGATCGTCGAATTTCCACAGCTGCTCTCGCCGGAGCAGCGCCGTGACGGAGAAAGACCACGCGGGGTAATTCGAGTTATTCTGCTTGACAACTCTTGCCCACTCCATTCCGCGCAAGTTCTCCAAAAATCACCACCAATTTTTCACTCCCGACTTTCGCGAAAAAGTACTGCGCAACGTTAACTAAAAACGACCGTAACCGATTCCGTACACTTCCCGGAACTGATCCGTAATGAAAACGACTGGGCACATAACCTGTCGGAGTGTCCACAGTGGAATTAGAGACTCGGATCGGGGAAGCAATTAAACACACGTGACACGTGTGTACTGAACAAGAACTTACAAAGGAATGATTTTTCATTTATTGAACGGAAGTATACAAACGCAAATTATTGGAATCATAGTTAATCTATGTCGATGAAGTTGTCGCCGCTCGAGGGGCTCAACATCGTCGACCGGGCGGTGCATATTGCCAGATATGTTACGAAAGACGGAGAGGTGATACTTACACTTTCGAGGTGGTGGAGAACTTCGTCTACGTTGGATCTTATTAACGGCACACAACTACGTTAGCCGTGCAATACGAAAGCGCATCAACAGTGGAGGTCGTGGCTATTATGGACTCCACAAGAGCCAGCGGCCGAAAAAGATTTACCCACGCGCCAAATGTACCATGTACAAGGCGCTGATAAGACCGGAGGTTCTCTACAGGCACGAAACTGGGACTTATATATAAGGTTACAAAGTTATACATATTTTACGTCGAAATATTGATTGAAAATTTTGTACTGTTGATGACACGAAAACTGCACAATTCTTAAGATTAATTTTAAGAAATTGCTGTTACGAAATAAGCTTTGCTGGCAAATCGACCACAAATATCAAAGTCACATAACCCGGGTAGAGCTTAATGGCAAAAGAATGGCAAATTTTACCATTAAAACAGAATGTTTGAATGGCAAAATGTGTTATTTGTTTGTTTGAAATAAGAGTTAAAATAACAAAAATAATAACAAAATTTTGGTAGCAGAAAAACTTAAAAATAACTTATTTTGCCATTGTAATAACAAAGTAATGGTAAAGCATGCGGATTAAATTGAAGAACAAAATAAGTTATTATTGAGATATTGATAACAAAATAAGACCCAAATTAACTGTTATCGGTGAATAACAAAATATGACATTCTTGAGTTATTGGTAACAGAATAAGAACAAATTTAGCTGTTTATGTGGCGATCAAAATAATGGTAGGTTTAGTTGTTCAAATTCAATTTTAAAATAATGGTAGATTCAGTTATTATTTCAAAGTAGCAGAAGAAAGGTAAAATGAGCTATTTCTTTTTTTTTCTTCAATAAAATTTAAGTTCATCAATCAATGTAAAAACAGTTTTATTTTATGGAAATTAAAAACTCAAAACGAAAGAATCCGGATTTGTTTACTTTTGCGAGATACGTCGAATTGAAAAGTTATGCTTGAAATATACAATATAATAGTTAATGGTATATTAAGAGTAAAATATGTTATGGTGCCTAATCTTTATAAATATTTTCTCACAATATCAAAATAATGGCAAATTTAGCTAGGAATGTAAATTATGTTATTGTTTTGATATTTTATACAATTCATTATAAAAGGTGCTAAATTGCAAGTTTTACCATGAAAGTAATTTTTGTTATTGATGTGTTATTTAGCATTATTCATTAATAACATATCAATGACAAGATTTGCTGTGATTGTATATTTTGCTATTGATTTGGCATTTTAAGTTTTTCATAATAACAAAAGAATAGCAAAACGAGATATGATGTCAAAACCAGTTATTATTTTGTCCTTTGTTTGCCATTAGTCTCTACCCGGGAATAGTTACAAGAACTGGAAGGATGTCCTTAACAGTTTAACATTGTTTAAAATCATATTGTAATTTCATTTGAAAAAAATATTTTTCTTATCACACTGTCTTTATGCATCTAGTATTCAATTGTTGAACACTGGCATAACCTACGATGTTAGCATGACTGCCAGATTATTTTTTTTTTCACTTTACCTAACTGTGCATTTCAAGGGGTTTCAAGGGCATTTCAGGGATGTTCTAGGAGTGTTTCAGAGGGCTTCATGAAGGTTCCAGGGGTTTTCAATGGGTTTCAAGGGCGTTCCAGAGGTGATCCAGAGGGATCAAAAGCGTTAGAGGGGGCCCAGGAGTATTTCAGGGTGTTTTAGGGGGGTTCAGGAGCGATCCACGGGTTTTAAAGGGATTTAAGGATCGTTCCAGGGGTGTTTTAGGGGGTTGAGTGGTTCCCATGAATTTTCAGGAGTGTTTCAGGGGCTTTCAAAGGCGTTCTTTTTCCAGTTGTTTTAGCTTCTTGTCAAAACTTTTCTGTCATTTCTTGCATCTAGTCATGTTTAAAACGATTTCAGACAACTAGAGCTCTCTTCAAATGAGAAGCGATTGCTTGTCATTTGAATGAATTGTCACTCAAATGACTAACTGGGCACAAAACATGAAAAACCCGGAAAAATTCACCAGAGTGAAACATTATCGGATGTCAGGTTAAAGTCAGGTTAAATTTTATCAAATATTGGACCACCGTTGGACCCACATCGGATAACTGTTGGGTCTATGTTGGGTTTGGTGGCCAAATTAAAAACAGGTCAATGATAGGTTATACGTCATCAAATACGAACTATTATTTACGAAGTTTACTATTGGTAAACTAGTTCAGTATTTAGAACCATGTTGATTCATAATCTAGTTCTTATTGGAACGATATTTACAACAACATCATTCTTACCAATTCTATGAGCGATAACGGCGTATTAATACCTAGACATAATACTCACGAGCTTCGCTAATTTGAAATCAGCAGCACTGCACTCGCCTACTGATAAGAAAGTGAAATTACCGAGCAGCGTACTTTCTGGAAGGACGGCCTTCGTTTGTTTGTTTTGTTTCTTTTTCGTGACGTGGGTAGCTGTATGTTCCACTACCATTCAATACACCAATAGATTGCAACTCTTGCCATCACTAAATGAACCATTTTCACTCTAGAATTTCAACCAGGTAGATAGACGCCTGATAGAATGGCGCCACATTTGCCTACCTCGCTAATCCCCATAAACATGACCACGTCATTCCAGATTCCAAAGCATATTGGAGTCATTCTCATACAGCAATGCTGTCGCGTCAGATTTGCCAGACTAAAGCCATTGGCATAGTACAGGGGATACTCAAAATAACTGGGACAGGTAAAATTTTCACTTTTCAAAAAATGTTCAACTCACTGTAACTTTTTGAAAAGGGCATCAAATATGCTCAAATTTTTACTGTAAGTTCATCAACTAGTTGTGTATCAGTGGTCAAAATTTGGAAAAGATCGAGCCATTCTACACGAAGTTATAAAAGTTCTAGGTATAATTATCCGATAGCCAACTTTGGGCTGTTATATCTCCGGATTCAATGAACCGAATGCAATGAAATTTTGATCATTTATGACTCAGATAATGAACTTTGAAAAACAGTTTACTTAATTTGAAATTATTAATAAGAAAAAAAGTTATGACGGTTTCATTTATTCTATGTTTTTTTAGTAAATTTATCTATTTTTCATATGCATCCCATTACTTTTTCAATTTAATGCCGGTTATTTTGTTACTTCCTTTCAAAACATATTCATATTGAAGTCAATTAGAGGGAATTTAAATGAACTATAATTACTATCTCAAATTTTGAAACGATGATGCAATTTTGGATAAATTAATGGTATATTAGAAACATAATCCAATCGTAATAATTTTCTTTCGTGTAAAGAATTTTAAGTTTAGTCAAAAGTTTTTGATAGCTCATTATGTAAGTCATAAATGATCAAAATTTCATTGCATTCGGTTCATTGAATCCGGAGATATAACAGCTCAAAGTTGGCTATCGGATAATTATACCTTTTTCTAGAACCTTTATAACTTCGTGTAGATCAATCAAACCAACATCAGATTTTCTTCTTAACCCTCCTTTGGTATTAGGGTCAATTTTGACCCAAACCATACACTACATCAGCGAGCTGCTGCCAACATGATGCAAAAGGAAGGTTAAATCAGTCAGTAATAACTACATGTGCAATTACAGTAAAACCTCCATGAATCGATATTGAAGGGACCATCGACTCAAGGAAATATCGAGTAGTGGAACAAAAATCCCTTGGGAAGCTTTTTGGGGGGACCATCATAGTAACCCAGAAATTATTTTTCAGTATGGGAAAATTTACCTCCATGAGTCGATATCGATTCAAGGAACATCGACACATGGAGGTTCGACTGTAATTAGATTTGTCCACTTACTCGGGTAGTTTTATCTCAAAAGAGGTGATCCGTAGTGCTAGTTATCAGAAATATAAATTAAAATGAAATCCGTTGGATTTAATGAGATATCGTTCAAACCAACGAGGGTAGACTGTTGTCATTACATCTGAAAAATGTGTCGGGAAAACGCATAAGAATTGAAATGAAATCTTTCAATCAACTCTTCAAGACTGTATGGGCCTCATTAGTCTTTTTGGAGGTTTTGCTTATAGTTGCTATAGAGTAATGCGGGGCAAAAGTTCGCACCTAACAGACTTCACAAAATAACTATTGAACGAAAAGAAAACGATATCGTTTTTCTTCGTTGAACGGGTCCCTATCATGTTGCCTTCAAAACGTAGTACTAGATTTTTTCGCGTTACTTTTGTAGTTTTAGTAATACAATTTTTAAAACAAGTACTCCAATGCGAACTTTTGCCCCATAGTTGGCGCAAAAGTTCGCATTATGCGGGGCAAAACTTCGCACTTTGTACAGGGTAGTTTATTGATGTGATGTTCATTTATTTCATGTTAATTCATGTTCGTCTTTTCACTCTAGCCATGAAATCTGTTTTTTTTCTGTTCTTAGCATTACGGCCCAACTGGAATAAGACCTGGTGTTCAGCTTTAGTATAGAGTGTGTTTTATGAAGACTTTCACAACTATTAACTAAGAGCTGTCCTTTACAGCGTTACTGAAGTTGTCAAAACACATTGTGGGGTAATCATAGAGATACGTGTTGCACAAAATACATGGGAAAACATCAAATTTGCAGCAAAACTGTTGAACGGGACCGTAATCGAATCTTATCCCCGTCAGTATGGTGATGAATTATAACTGTGAATTTACAAACTAAGCTATGAATGACCCCAGTAAAGTAGATGAACACAAAACCTTCAGAAACATACGAAAAGACATGACGAGGATGATGAAGAAAATGTTTTTAGCCATGTTTCATTTATCGATTTAAATGGGTGAACATAATGTTTGCCTTACAATCAATCTTCTTACAAAACTAAGTTCAAACCCTCTGCCACAACGATTTCAGGGTGCATACTACAAATATTATGCATATATAGTAGTTTCTATACGAAAGTATCAATGCTTCAAAGATTATGTAATTATATTGATGAACTCGACTCAGAAATCTAGTACGAACTTTTGCCCCACAGCTACTGCGAACTTTTGCCCAACTGTCGAGGTTTTAACAATGGCCCTTTCGGCAAGAAACACTAGTAGTTTATTATTTATTCGAGTGCACCTCGCAAACTACTACAGAATAACGATTCTCCGACATCAAGAGGTTTTTATGAGATTCTTCTTCTTCCTATTACTACAAATTCTTATTCCAAAAGGTCCAAAAATTCTATCAAAACACCTAGAAACACATTTTTTCGCAAAACTCTGCCAAAGCATAACGAAATCGTTCCAATTTTTATTGACGAGTAGCTGACCTGATTATGTGTCGAACCCATACAGATTTGTTTGGGTTCTTAACTCGTGTTCAGAAAAAGAACCACTGCGAACTTTTGCCCCGCATTACTCTACATTAGACTTCTTGTGAAACTGACAACCCTGTCCTGTGTCACTGTTACATACAGGAGCTGCACTGCCGTGAATCGCATATCAGTCCCATCTTTGCTGGATTTCCTATGCAAATGGGACAGATATGCGATTCACGGCAGTGCACCTATTGGTGAATCAGAACGATAGGGCAATGCGTTTCAGTTTATGATCAGAAGAGCTACGAGAGGTTGTGCACCGCTGCCCGAAAATTAATAAATTTGTAGTTATTGAACCTGCTTGAAATATAAATTACTCTCAATATGGTATCCTGGTTCTGAACTGCCATACATCCCAACATGAGGCTTATGAGTTGTCGTTGCAGTTGAGCTCATTTAGATGTATACTACTTGATTTTGAAGGACAGAGGTTGAAAAACTCTTCAAAAACATAATAATATCAATTCTGAGCTGCATTTAAAATCGAAAAAACAATTGTTTGGCTAACAACAAGTTGAGTATGATTGACTGTTTAATTCAAATCAGTGTAATTAAGTCAATATAAATGAAGAAAATTTGAAAAGCGTCTTTTTTTTCTTGAAGAGTATCGTTTTTCTAAACTTATACGTTTTTATGCCTTTATTTTGATACTATAATAAACAATAAACAGATTCAACTCTTTATATTTTACCAGTACTGAAATCCGTCGAGGAATGACTGAACAAGATGTTTTACAAGACTGATTTGATTTAGCTTCCAAACACCACATATTATGAAAATTTTATTTTGGTTCAGTTTGACATGTAAATTCAAAATATAGTGGCATTAACTCTGGAGCGAAGCTCCTACAGAACTATTAAAAAACAGTTCAAATCACCCCTGCGTAAAATTCTCATACAAAATAATACGTAATCATAAAAATCTCAATAAACATGGACAAATACATACATATTTGCCATTGCAAATCGGCATCAATCCATGGATCCATGGATGCCATGATTCGCTTTGTGTTAGGTAAATGTTCGGCTTGCTTGGCTTCATTTGTGTAATAGGCCGTTAACCGTCTTAAACTGAGCCCCGCCTTAAGGCAGGGTAGTTTGAGCATTTTTCTTATTTTTCTATTTAAAGCGCAGTTTCGAGTTCAAAAGGAATCGCTCAAGAAACTTCTTGAGCGATTCCTGGCAGAAACTTTCTACGGTGACGGCCATTTGAATTGTCATTTCTTCGCAACTGCGTACTGCGATGGAAGAAAAACGGTTTCTTGGGCGATTCAGGCAAGGAATTTCCCATGCATCAAGATAGGCCGAGAAATTCCTTCTGAACTGCAAACAGCGCTAAACCCTCTAATACCCATTTTTTTTTATTTTGATCTAAATATCATTTTTCGTCATCTAAAATCGATTTAAACATGTTTTGGAAGATGATTCTTTTTAATTCTCGATTTTGTGAATTTCGGTTTTTGATTTTCTAATTTTTATTTTTGAACACCCTCACACTTTTATATTTTCCCTGAAAGCCTATTTGGGAGACGGATTTTTTGAGACGAAAACATTTTGAGATTTTAAGATTATTGTCAAAATATTTTTATTTTTATTTTTTTATGCAATTTTGTTTTCCGTGTAATTTTAGGAAAAATAATTTTAGAGTGTACTCGATTCCCTTAAATTATTTTACTATGATGGTATGATTTGGGAAAAATTAAAAAAAATGTAAATTGAAGCGATTCAATAAAAAATATACAAGGACTTCTTAAAGGTGACTAGAACATCAATTTTTCAATGATTTTAAAAAAAATATAAATAAGCTTCAAAAGGCTCCAAAATCCATTTTGAGATATACAGAATAGTCCAAAAATATGAAAAAAATATTGTCCACGAAACAAAAATTACAAAAATGCTCAAACTATACCCCGTCTAAAGGCGGGGTTGGGTATTAGAGGGTTAAGTTAGGTTAGATAGTTAAGACTCTATGCTTATCTCAATATGTATGATTTTAGATGGCTTTCAGCGTATTTACATTTTTTAAATATCTTCGAAAAAATGTATGTTTTAGATATTTTACCAATGATATTTCAGGCCAAACATTTCAATAAAGTCCTATCTGCATTTGAGAAGCTCTCTTTGTTCACTTTCTCTTTCAATTATTGCAATGTAATGGTACACTTTCCAACTACTTTTGCAGTACAAATCAAAAGACGATTGTTTTGATCATCGTTCAATGCAAGGAGACAATAATAATACAAATAAACAGCTGAGATATTAACGAAAGAGAGCCTCTCTTTTGCAGATAGGACATTTAGACATGTTTGGCCTAATTTTAGACAAGATGCCATTGATATTCACTAATTCTACTGATTTCTACTGATATTCTATCACAATAAAAAAAATAAAACTATTTTACTAAAAGTTACATGGAAAATAAAGAGAATTGATAATTAAAATATTTTAGCAACAACCACAACATTTCAACATGTTTTTGTTGAGCTGCAGTGCTGCTGGTACCACAAAATAACTAGCCATTCGTTGGATCACTAATCATTTCATTCATTCATTTATTCATTTAAATAAGTAACTTAAGACCTTACGTCTTTTTTTTTATAATGATTAAATAACTTTTATTCGGAAAGTGTGGCAATCGATGTATCACATATACGGAAAACCCGTATGAAGGGGAAAGGAGGGGTCTAAAACTCCCAAGTTTTGCGTGACATACTAAATGGATGCTCCCTATGTATCTCGCTCGCATACAAACCGATCAGCAATCGGATAAGAATGACCCAACGATATTATACCTACTGCTTACTATTGGTAAACTAGTTCAGTATTTAAAATCGTGTTGATTCATAATCTAGTTCTTATTGGAACGATATTTACAACAACATCATTCTTACGAATTCTATGAGCGATAACGACGTATTGGTACTTACACCTAGACATAATTCTCACGAGCTTCG
>NC_085137.1:455629745-455726365 GCF_035046485.1 Aedes albopictus | reverse complement strand
GCAAGAAAGTTCACCGCGTTATTTCCGCTTTCAAGCGTAATTTGACAGCGCGGAGGTGGCGACGCCACGCGGTCGGTGATGGAAACTGGGTGGGTGATATCCGTTCGGGGGACTGTTTGGTGGAGTGGGTTGCAGTTTGAACTGGCGGTTGATAGGGTGAAGGGGGGTGAACGATTTTGCGATTTTGGTTGCGTGAAAACTCCACACATTTTTACAGACAAAATACTATTGAGTGTTTCGAAATTTATTAGACTGTTGTGCAAATAATTTTTTGTAATTACGTTGTGAAAAGTTGAACATTTCAGATGGCTGAAGTATGCTGAAATGGCCTACTTTTCACCCCTAATGCAAGTCCCAAGAAACAATTTTTGCTTTAAGAAATGTTTCTCAAAGCAACGTTATTAAACTGGAAGTCGTATTATATTTGAATAATTTTAAAATGAAACTGTTCTTCAACTCTTGTTCGCCCAAAAATGAGAATTTATTCAACGTCAACCGTTCTATAAGCACGATGAAATGAAAGTTTATCCAATGATCGTACATCGGTTGTGAAACGCTTGTTCAACGTTAGAACCATCAGCAATTTACACAAACATCATAAACTTTACTTCAACGTTTATTAAACAATGTTGTATGACGCTATTTGTTTAATAATTTAAGAATGGTTTTAGAAACCGTTATTGTGCACTAGCAGCATAGCGCATAATAACAAGCTTTCTTCGATATTTTTTCCACCATAATACAATCAAAACATGCTGGAGCCGTGATAAAACTTACGAAATTTATTTCTATTTATAGATATGATTTTATAATTGCTACAAAAACGATTCTTAAACGTTTCTTCAACATCATGTTACATCATGTAACAATAAAATGAGAAAATGATTTAACTTCCAACATTTCTGCATTTGTGTGGAATAGCTCTCTCTGATTATGTACCCCCAACATCTTTATTTTATTACATTTTATGGGACAAATCACATCAATGGAAAGACTCGAACTCTGGATCTTTGGGTTCACACTCGTCTGCATCCGCTCTGCTTCAATCCGAATTACATGAATCGGCAGATTTAAAGCAGTATCATAGACTAATTTCAAGACCTCGATGTTCCAAAGAAAACCATTAAATTTTCGGTGTCCAGTCCGGTACCCAACAAATATTCATTACCGTGTATTTTTTTCCGTGTAAATTGCCTTTTGTGCAAATTATATTTAGCGTGTTACACCGATCTGACAGCTCTGACAGCAAGGGACTAAACATAAATTACGTAAAGTGAGTACCGAGGATTGTTCACAATCTGCGAACTTGACTGCGGAAAAAATCGTGACCATGACGCCGCTGGCAGTATTTATATAAATCTGGAGCTCGATTAGAATAGGTCGTATGTGCTTTCGTCGATATAAAATTCGATCAGTTGGATTCGCTTCTTATAGCGGAAACTGATGAAATTTTACAAAATAAATACATATAAACGATTCCTTACAAAACAGGCTTTCGGTTTTATCATTAAAAGCTATCGCAATATAATCCATATTTCTACTATTGCTAAAATAAACTAATCGAATTTTATATCGACGAAAGCACATACGACCTATTCAAATCGAGCTCCAGAAATATTCAATTCCTAAGTCGAATACATTACCGTACATATGCTGCTTAAACATTGCTTACATATTTTATTCAACTAATTGCCTTTATAAACATTGAAGTTGATCAATGTTTGAATAATTGTAACCGCAACGTTTAATCATAAGGCATGCATGCTAATTAGTTTGTTTGTTTACAACGTGTCAGTAATTCACGGTGTTGTGTTGTAAGATTGGTGACTCTTCGAACTTTTTTTCATTTAAACGCCCAAACAAGTGAACTTATTTGTTTTATTTTCACCGGTCCTGTTTTGTGTCGAGAGGAAAATGTGCAACGATTGTGTATATCTCCAATCAGCTGGAAATATGAACATTAGGAAGCTGAGCCCGGTTTGACCGGTGCCACCTTGGTGGGTAATCTACCTCGTCAATACCAAAGAGAGGAGCCGCCCAGGATCCACTGCAGTTGCATTTTCTGGTGTTTTTGTTGCCGATGCTGCTGTCGTTGGAGCGTAGTGTAAAAGGTGAGTCAGAATGTTTTAAAAGTGTGAAGAGTGTGATATTTAGAGCTGCTGCATGAAGTTTTTTTGGTCTTCAAGCTTGTAGCCGCGGTTGCTCTTTTTAGGCTCCTAATCAGCAATCGTGTTTACAAAAAGGGGCATGGCGAACAACGATTATTAAGTGACACAGTACCACCAGCGGCGTCATGGTCGCAATTTTTTCCGCAGTCAAGTTCGCAGATTGTGAACAATCCTCGGTACTCACTTTACGTAATTTATGTTTAGTCCCTCACTATCAGAGCTGTCAGATCAGTGTAACACGCTAAATAAAATTTACACAAAAGGCAATTTACACGGAAAAAAATACACGGTTATGAATATTTATTGGGTACCGGACTGGTCACCGAAAATTTGATCGTTTTCTTTGGTACATCGAGGTCTTGAAATTAGTCTATGGTACCACTGCTAATCAACATTGCTTGAATAAAAGTATAACATTTGTATTGAAGAAACATGGTAATATCTTGTTGTTAAGCTATATCAGTGTAGTTGAATAAAATGATCAAGCAAAAGTTGTTAAGCTTCAAATAGGCTACTTGTTCCACTGAAGATCTGATGTGGAATAACGGCATCTAATACGTTGGAAGCAGCTTGTATTCTATCATTATTAGAGCACTATTGGACAGATGATGGCAATACTTAAGCAACTGTTTTTAAACTTTTATACCATTGGTTATTCAATAAGCAGAAATATGTTTAACTAACGTGCAGTTTCCACTGCATGAAACATTTATTCGCCATTTTGTTCAACATAAACTCTTGTACAACTGTCGGCGCCTTTGTACCACATTTAATCAATTGACATGCTTATTAATGATTTTGAATTGTTACTTGGGGTGTGCCGAAAAGTACTACTTTTCGGCACTCTTAAGAGTGCTGAAAAGTAGCACTTTTCGGCACTTTGGCTCGTACGCACTTTTTACTTCCCAACTAACAATCGCAAGCCGCAAACAAGCATGCATGCTGAATTGTTGCTTTATAATAGTAATGATAGTTGAACTAAAATTATGCTGTACACATTACTGTACAAATGTTTTTTCAATTGAAAAAGTAGCCAATGTACAACCTTTCGTATCGGTATTAACAATTATAAATTTAAACACTTTTCAAGCGTTTAATAATATTTTTATTCGACTTGCAGTTACTTCTTTACAAAGTAGTTTAACAAGACCTTTTTCTGCTTCTTGTCAAGTACATGCAAAAAATAAAACATGTATCTGTATAATGTGTTTTTCATAAGTCAAATAAGCGCTTTCGTTTCATCATTCTTCGACTCAGTGTACAGAATGAAAAACACGTGTTTTTTTACTGAACAGCAGCTGAATTAACGTGCTCTTCAGTTGTTAACCATAAACAGAACATTATTCACCACTGCTGAATAGGAGTCAAAGTGTAATCATTATACAACCACGGGTAGTTTATGTTTTGATTTGAGCGCTGCAATTCATCATCTCTAGGATAGCGCAGATAGGAAGGCAAGCGGCTGGCAATCGATGGGTCTCGAGTTCGAATCTTGATTTAGGTACATGTATTTGTAGTTATTATTTCACAATAGTTGATCACAGCATAAGTGTCAATCATAAACTCTCATAGAAATTGAAAAGTTTTGCATTTTATCTTTTTTAATCATTTTTGTAATAGCTGAATAACAGCTTTACTAACAGTTTGTAAAACGTTTTTAACAACAAACAGTTCAGTTGGTACACAGCACTATGCTTTATTGTTTCTCCAAATTTGTGTGAGCAAAACCCGAACAAAGGTTGTGTCTGAAAATTATTCAAATGTTATTCAGCACCATGCTAAATTAATTCGTCGTAAAAGTGCTTGTAAAAAGAGTGATTGTTAGTTGGGTTACCACCATGCCTTCCGTAGATTCAGCCTCTGCCTCTACATCTACTGAGCAGCTCGAATCCGAATCAGGACGATTTCAATTCGGATTCGAACTACAAATCAAGTGTAGAGGCAGCTGCTGAATCTACTTTTGCTTTTGCCCGCGCACAACAGTTTGACAACGGGAGCTCGATCATTGGTGACGCCTACTATACCAGCGCCTACCTGATCAAACGAAAAACTATGCCGACAAGCATGAGCGCGCGCACGTGGTTTCTACTGATACATGTTTGTGTGGCTAGAAAAGATCGCACTAAATGGGTGTTTTTCGTAATTACAAAAAACTTTGTATGCAACTCGTTGCAAAACTCGATTTTTTCAGCACTCGTCGTATTTATCCAACTCGGCAAGCCTCGTTGGATCCTGCGTTGGATAAATGTACGACTCGTGCTGAAAAAATCATCATTTTGCAACTTGTTGCATAAATAACTATTTTGCACAGTGATTATTTGCACACCTCACTGAACACAGCGTTTCCTCACGGTTACCCCGACAACAACTTTTTTCCTCTATGATAATTTGACTCATCGTTAATGAGTTCAATAGGGTCCTAAAATTAAAGACGAAATCTCGCTTATATTGAATAATACGATCAAGCATGGTATTCTTATCGGAATTGTACTTTACTCAAACTTGAAAAACAAAGGAATAATGAGAAAATTCGAAATAAGTAAAATGGTAAATCCACTTATCCGCGAGCGGTAAATGGCGGCGGCGGGCACAACTAACCGATTCGAATTTTGACATTTCTTGAGGATCGCAATCGGTTGGCGCCACCGAACGGTGGGTGAAGGGGTGAGGAAGAAAATGAAACTATTCTGACTTTCCCCCAAGAAACGTCAAAATCCAAACCGGTTGGTTATGCCCGCCGCCGCCATTACCGCTCGCGGATAAGTGGATAGTTCTACCACAGACAAACAGACGTATTACTTGGAACAAAATGCGATAAAAATCATCGTCACGCAAACATAAACGCCCAATGCTAATTACGCTGTGGTACGCAAACCCTCTGAGTAGATGGCGGTAGTGAGCAAACGTCAAACAGGAGTAAAAACAATGCGAGCGCCATGAGTGCGCGATTTGCGCACTATGGAATATTTGAATAATCCGTTAAAAAATGAAACGACGGGAAGTAAGTAGAGTGAGACGTCTGTTTGTCTGTGGTTCTACTTTGACACTTGAGGTCAACCTTGTATGACGGAGCTCGACAGTTTTCGCACTGGGAATTCAAAAATGTTCCTATCTGACATACACGGTGAAAAAAAAATCACTCAAAGTATGTGTTATAAGCTAGGGACGAGACAAAAGACTAAAAAAATAAAAATTATATATTTTCAACACTGAGAGGAAATTTCATTTCAATTTCACTGGAAAAAGTCAAGTAACCGTTCGAAAATGATTTTTTCAGTGAGTTTACATGGATTAAATGAAATCCGCTTGAAAACTTAGTGAAACTTCAAAGAAAACTTATTGGAAATTTCGCACTATATTGTATTGTAAATTGTATATGGTTTTCAAGTGGATTTTACTGCTGTTGAATGTATGCGAAAAAGAAGAGTGTAGTTGTCACCCATCACTAACAAACCATGCATGGATGTGATGATGGCAATATGATCTGTGAATCTTGATGTTTCCTCTTTGAGGGAATTATTTGGTGGTCTCCGAAGGAACGGAGTTGAACCAAATTTTTGAATGCCTTCAATCAGAAACAAAAATTATAAAAACTAGTGCCAGGTATACTGAAAATGATCATAAATTACATATGATTTTGTAGTGAAAAATTTCACTTAAATTCTATTGGATTTTTCCAGTAGAATATTTTCACTAACAAATCATTTGGGTTCCAAATGTTTTGTTAGATGGAAAAAATCTACTATAGATTTCCAGTGGAATTTAAGTGAATTTTTCGCTCAGTGAACTACGGTTAATAAAAACGTAAAAAAATGAGTAAATAAATATGTACTCTTGTACCACAGACAAACAGACGTAACACTCTGATGATTCTCATCGTACACCGATTTAACGGTCTTTTTCAAAATTTGATAGTTGGCCAACTGCCCAACCGTGGCGCTCGCATAGTTTTTGTTCGAGTTTGACGTTTGCTCACTACCGCCACCTAGTTGGTGGTCGGCCAAACTTAGTCCTTTTAGCATTGGGCGGATATGTTTCCGTGACTATGATTTGAATCGAAAAATGTCCGAAGTGTTACGTCTGTTTGTCTGTGCTTGTACCATATATTGTGGTTTAAAACAAGAATCCAGATAGGACTATAGGAGCCTATTTCTCAGAGGTACTCTCGTTTGCACAGTGTCTTGCCCCTAGGTATTTCCTAAGTATTTCCACAGTGATTTGATGAAAGATTTTTTTCAGAAACTCCTCCAGAGATTCTTTTCGAAATTAATGTAGGGATTCCATTTGAAATTCTTTAAGGAGATATTTTTAACTTCAGGGGATTCTTCCGGATTTTCAGCAGAGGATTTCTTCAAAAGTTTTGCCACAGACAAACAGATGTCTCACTCTACTCACTTCGCATCGTTTCCCTTTTCAACGGATTATTCAAATATTCCGTAGTTCGCAAATCGCTCGCTCATGGCGCTCGCATCGGTTTTGCTCCTTTTTGACGTTTACTCACTTCCACCTTCTTCTCAGTGGGTTTGCGTACCACAGCGTAATTAGCATTGAGCGATTATGTTTGCGTGACGATGATTTGCATCGCATTTCGTTCCAAGTAATACGTCTGTTTGTCTGTGGTTTTGCCAAGAAAATTTTCAGACATTTTTCTCAAAATTGTTTTAAACACTTCATGAAAGTTGAAGAATGTCTGAATATCTTCCACGAGTTTTTCTTCAATTCGTTTAGGAATTTCACAAGATAAATTTCTTCCAGGAATTTCTCCAATAGTTTCTACAGAAATTTCTTCAAAATATGTATTGCTTTTTTTGCACCGTATTAGACCCCCTGCAGAAATTTTTTGTCACACCACAATATGTTCCCACCAGTTTCTGCATACATTGGTTCGTTTCGCTGCTAGAAATTTTAAGCGTCGGTTACACTTTTTGGGTGGTGCATGGAATAATCGGTTTGTTTACTTGCTACTTTCTTTGGTGTTTGACGTGTGAACAAATATTTTAGACGATTGAACATTTGCACGGTAATCTAAAAAGCAAAGCAAGATGCAATAACTCCTCAAAACATTTTTTCTACAAATACTCGGAGATTCTTCCAGAGGTTCTTTCTGTAATTCATCTATAGATTTCCTTCTGGAAGTTTTTCCAAAAAAAAAAATCTCCAGTTTTTAGTTTCTCTACGTATTTCTCGGAAGATTGCTTTGGACTTATTCAGATCTCCCTTCAGAGATTCTTTCATGTTTTTTTTTTCAAATATTCTTAAAACGATTCATGCAGACATTACTCCTGAATCCATTCCTCAAAATTATCCCACGAATAACTGAAGAGTGTTCTCCAGATATTGTTACAAGCAGGGATGGGAACACTCACTTGCAAAGAGTTACACTCACTTGCTATTTTCTCAGCTCAGAAGCGTGCAATCAAGAAACGATGTATGTACGACTTTTGCCTTCTGGTTTTGTCTAAAAGTTTGCCGAATAGAATAGGGGTCGCACACGCATATCAAAGTGAAGTCCTACCATAGACTAATTTCAAGACCTCGATGTACCAAAGAAAACGATCAAATTTTCGGTGACCAGTCCGGTACCCAATAAATATTCATAACCGTGTATTTTTTTCCGTGTAAATTGCCTTTTGTGTAAATTTTTTTTAGCGTGTTACACTGATCTGACAGCTCTGACAGTAAGGGACTAAACATAAATTACGTAAAGTGAGTACCGAGGATTGTTCACAATCTGCGAACTTGACTGCGGAAAAAATTGCGACCATGACGCCGCTGGTCCTACAGGATTTCATTGAAAAATCTCTGGGTAATTTTGAGTATAAATCCCTTTAGAAATTGTATAAGTTGTCAAGAATTCAACCCCGTCTACGATCAATCCATGGATTTCTCCAGGATTCCCTATAGACATTTTTATAGTAACTTTTTATTGTTATTACTTGCGGAGTTCCTCCAGAAGTTACTTATAATATTTTTTATGAATTTTAAGGGTGGAATAATAACGACTTTCTTCAGGTATTCTCTTAGATATTACCACAGGCATTCATCCAGGAATTGCTCCAGAGAAAACTTCAGAAATTTGTTCCGACATTTTTGTCCAGGAATTCTACCGAGAAATTTTCAAGAATTTCTTTTTGAAATTTCCAATGGTATCTCTAGGAGTTTTTTAGGGATTGCTTAGGGTACTCCTCCAGGGATTTGTTTAGAAATTTCTTCAGGGATTGCTTAAAGAACTTTTAGTAAATTTTGTACAATTTTTGGAGGAACTTCTTAAAAATCAGTGGAAAATATCCAAACATACTGTTACGTTTAAGTTTGTTGAAATACGATAGTACAACTAAAGTGCCCCACACAATGCATACGTTTGCGTGTGCGTGACAGTAGTTTGACACATTTCCCATGGGAAAACTGTAAAAAAAACGCAAACTTCGACGGAACGGACGCTATGTGTTCCAAGCTTAAAGCCCTTAGAAATCGAATATGATTAAAACTCGCAAATCGAAAGTCAGAAATCGCCACGCACGCCCGCATTTTTCGTTCCGTGTATTTAATTCGAACATCAACGGTCAAGTCAAAACGCAGCGACAAAAAGACTATAGTGGTTTCTGCCTTTGGTGGTGTTGCGTGTACGTACACGTTGCATTACACGAACACTACCTGAGTTACTGGTTGAAAATAGTAAACAAAAATCAGCTGTTCCCGGCAAAATCAAATGGGCATATTTTCAACCAGTAGATTTGCATTAGTGTTCGTGACGCCACGCTGCGAAACCACTATACCTGCAAGTAGTGCCAACCCAACAAAAACAACAGCTGTCAATTATTGTCCCGACGCGACGGGTGGAAACTGGTTGGGAGGCCTTTCAGTCATTCCACATCGCGCGTTTCTCCACGGTGCACACTCGGCAATGAGGTACAGATACAGGTGGCGCAGATAAACATTGCAAACCACTAGTTGTCTCTTTTGTTCTACCGCTGATCAAATGCAACTCAATTAGTGACGTCACTAATTGAGTTGCATAAGATCAGCGGTAGAACAAAAGAGACAACTAGTGGTTCGCAATGTTTATCTGCGCCACCTGTATCTGTACCTCATTGCACACTCGGTCCCAGGTCCCACACAAATCCAGCGGGGACAAACGAATTGTCCACTATTGAGGCCACCAACGGTAGTTCCGGAAGTAATATCGAAGGCGGCGCAGCCGTAAAAATATCCGCAAAAAGGGCATCGTTGGAGGTAAGGAAAATTTCCTGGCAAAACACCGGTTAGCGAATAACTCCAACTTTCCCATTGTGCTACAGCACGTGCTGACAGACGCAACCATCCAGAAAACCGCGGGGAAAGGCGAATCAAATTAGGTAAATCTCGAGGGACAAGCCGGACCACCACGATCTGCTTTGCACTGCGAAGCGCGACACGAGAGCCGCAGAAAAGTGAGTCATCCCGGATTTCATCAGACCAACCTCCCATAACCTAACCCGGATTTCCCTTTCGCGGCTAGGTTCCGCGTTTGTTGCCGGCGAGAACCGGTGCGAGCCGATTTCATTTGGCCAACCGCAGTGATTTCTGCCAACAGCGAGGGCGAACACAGGCCGGAAAGGGTGTTACGACGCGACGGAGGTGTCACTGGAGGTAAGCGCATCCACTGGTAAAGTGCCGAGCGGTAACTAACCTCAATTTCACGCTTGATGCCAGATCAACCGCGTGCTGACGAACAGAGCCATCCGGAGTAGCCCGGATAACGGTCAGCCGGACCAGTAAGACCATAGCGAACGTGGAAGAATACGGTGGAACACTGCACGACGCTTACAAATGGTGAGTAAAGCCAGATCTGCTTGGGCCAGCATCCTAGACGCTAACACGGATTTCCTTTTTGCCGGAAAGCAGCCTTGTAGGCACTAGCAGTGCGATTGAGAGTTGTACACACCCGTTCAGAAGGACGAGTAGGGTGAGGATACCCGCGTACCGATCGCGAGCCGAAGATCAACAGAAGAGGCTTTCCGTAGGAAGTAAGTACTATTACACATGCCCGGCAGATTCGGATGCTGATACAGTGGCCTCTCGTAGGGCCTCTTCTTTTTCCTATTGTTTTCTCCCTTCAGCGGAGTCTGACAGCGCTCGGTGAACGTCAACCGGGGCAAGAGATTTGCTGGAACACGAAACGACCGGCGAACCGCTCCAAGGCTGCGAGCAGGGCCGGTGTGACCCGATATCCGGTGGAAGGTCGACGATTCCCGCCGAGACGACATCCAGACGCGCAGCGAGCGAAGAGGGGACTGCGAGCTTTCCTCGGAGTTGGTCACAACGGGAAATTCCAGTTTTGTGACTCGGGCTGGCCAATCGGTGCAGCACTTGCCAGTTCTAGTGCAGTCGATTCCCACCCAAGTGCCGTCAGGGTTCGAACTCGCCAGCGTGAGCGGAATCAACGGAACCGAGCAGGAGAGCACGGTCGGGACGTCGATCGTCCGGCGCGGACTGAGCCAGGACTACGGATGCGGAGCTGCGAAGGCGTGGCGATAGTAGGATGGGTGCACCCAAAGTGAGTAGATAAGAAAATGATTAGAATTAAGGAAGAAAACCTCAAGTAGGAGCTAGGGTAGGAGTAAGAGGGCGATATGGCCAGCAGAGCCGAATAAAATGTTTATACAATGAACGTTTGATGTTGGATGTTATACAGTTTTGTGCGCACAACCCCTTTGAGCTTTCCGGGGCTGTTCGAGGGTTTTCGTTCCACCCCTCGACAGTCGCTTGCAACAATACTCTGTGAGGATCTCCAAAGAAATTCCAGCAAATGTTCCTAATGGAATCACAGGAATTAAAAAAAAATCCTTGTAGGAATTGCTGTAGGAATCAATTTTTCAACAAATTCTTGAACAAACACTTGGAAGATTTTTCAAAGAAATCCTCGAAGGGGTTTAAAATAAAATAAGAAAAATGTCTGAAAATTTTCATGGCAGAACTTTTAAAGAAATCCTCTGCTGAAATTTCTGAAGAAATCCACCAAAGATAAAATTATCTCCTTGAATTAATTTCAAAAGAAATCCCTGCATAAATGTCGGAAAAAAATCTCTGGAGGAGTTTCTGAATAAATCTTCTCTAGAGTCCCTGTAGAAATTTTAGGAAATACTTTTCGATACATCGCTACAGGAACTTCTGAACACATCTCAGGGAGATTCTTGAAGGCACCCTCTCTGGGAATCCTTGGTGGAATTCCTAGAAGAACTTATTGAGGATTTTTGTAGGAAAATTCTCGGAAATTCCTAGGAAATATTTTTTTTTTTTTTTTTTTTTTTTTTTTTTTTTTTCAAGAGGTTTTACCGCAATGCGGCATTCGCCTCTATAGGAAATATTTCTGAATAAGTTTCTTAAAGAATTTCATTTTTTTCATTTATTTAGTATTACATCAAATTCAAGATAAAACTGAATCAACAATATTTCTCCATAATACACGGTTCGTGGCTGCCGCTCTCCATCCTCGGTCGCGCCCGATGCTCGCCAAGTCACGCTCCACCTGGTCCGCCCATCGTGCTCTCTGCGCTCCACGCCTTCTTGTGCCAACCGGATCCGTTACAAACACCAGCTTTGCAGGGTTGTTGTCCGGCATTCTTACAACATGCCCTGCCCAACGTATCCTTCCGGCTTTGGCCACCTTCTGGATGCTGGGTTCGCCGTAAAGTGCAGCGAGCTCGTGGTTCATCCTTCTCCGCCACACACCGTTCTCCTGCACACCGCCGAAGATCGTTCTTAGCACGCGTCGCTCGAAAACTCCGAGTGCTTGCAGGTCCTCCTCGAGCATGGTCCATGTCTCGTGCCCGTAGAGGATCACCGGTCTTATTAGCGTTTTGTACATGGTGCATTTGGTGCGTGGGTGAATCTTTTTCGACCGCAGTTTCTTCTGGAGCACGTAGTAGGCCCGACTTCCGCTGATGATGCGCCTCCGAATTTCACGGCTCACGTTGTTGTCAGCCGTCAGTAAGGATCCGAGGTAGACGAATTCCTCCACCACCTCGAAAGTATCCCCGTCTATCGTAACATTACTACCCAGACGGATCCGGTCGTGTTCGGTTCCGCCTACCAGCATGTACTTTGTTTTTGAGGCATTCACCACCAGTCCGACCTTTGCTGCTTCGCGTTTCAGGCGGGTGTACAGTTCTGCCACCGTTCCAAATGTTCTTGCAATAATGTCCATGTCGTCCGCAAAGCACACAAATTGACCGGATTTTGTGAAAATCGTTCCCCGGCTGTTGAGCCCGGCTCGTCACATCACACCTTCCAGAGCGATGTTGAAGAGTGGACATGAGAGTCCATCACCTTGTCGCAGTCCCCGGCGAGATTCGAATGAACTGGATAGTTCACCAGAAACCCTTACGCAGTTTTGCACACCGTCCATCGTTGCTTTAATCAGTCTAGTCTGCTTCCCAGGAAAGCCGTTTTCGTCCATGATTCTCCATAGCTCTGCGCGGTCGATACTGTCGTATGCCGCTTTGAAGTCGATGAACAGGTGATGCGTTGGGACCTGGTATTCACGGCATTTCTGGAGGATTTGCCGTACGATAAAGATCTGGTCCGTTGTCGACCGGCCGTCGATGAAGCCAGCCTGATAACTTCTCACGAACTCATTTGTTAGGTGACAGACGACGGAAGATGATCTGGGATAGCACTTTGTAGGCAGCATTCAAAATAGTGATCGGCTTGAAGTTCTCACATTCCAAATGGTCGCCTTTCTTGTGAATGGGGCAGACTACTCCTTCCTTCCACTCCTCCAGTAGCTGTTCGGTTTCCCAGATCCTGACTATCAGCCGATGCAGACAGGTGGCCAACTTTTTTGGGCCCATCCTGATGAGTTCAGCTGCGATACCATCCTTACCAGCTGCTTTGTTGGTTTTGAGCTGGTGAATGGCATCCTTAACTTCGCTCAGCGTGGGAGTTGGCTCATTTCCGTCCTCCGCTGCACTGGCGTCGTCGTTTCTTCCGTTGCCGTGGGCTCCCGTGCCTACGTTCTCCACGCCGTTCAGGTGCTGATCGAAGTGCTGCTTCCACCTTTCGATCACCTCACCTCCGTCCGTCAAGAGGCCTCCGTATTTATCCCTGCATATTTCGGCTCGCGGCATGAAGCCGTTGCGGGATGCGTTGAGCTTCTGATAGAACTTCCGCGTTTCTTGGGAACGGCACAGCAGTTCCATTTCTTCACACTCCGCTTCTTCCAGGCGGCGCTTTTTCTACCGAAAGAGGCGGGTCTGCTGTTTCCGCTTCTGTTTGTAACGTTCCACGTTCTGTCGAGTCCCCTGCTGCAGCATTATCGCCCTCGCTGTATTCTTCTCCTCTAAAATCGTTCTGCACTCTTCGTCGAACCATTCGTTCCGTCGATTCCGTTCCACGTACCCGATGGAGCTCTCGGCTGCGTCGTTGATGGCTGCTTTCACTGCACTCCAGCAGTCCTCTAGAGGGGCCTCATCGAGCTCGCCCTCGTCTGGCAACGCGGCCTCGAGATTCTGCGCGTATGCTGAGGCGACATCCGGTTGTTTCAGTCACTCTAGGTTGTACCGTGGCGGTCGCCGGTACCGTACATTGTTGATGACGGAGAGTTTTGGGCGCAGTTTGACCATCACCAGATAGTGGTCGGAGTCGATGTTGGCGCCACGATAGGTCCTGACGTCGATAATGTCGGAGAAGTGCCGTCCGTCAATCAGAACGTGGTCGATTTGAGATTCCGTCTGCTGTTGTGATCTCCAGGTGTAACGATAAGGGAGGCTGTGTTGGAAAAAGGTGCTACGTATGGCCATATTTTTGGAGGCGGCGAAATCAATGAGTCGTAGGCCGTTTTCGTTCGTCTGCTGGTGGGCGCTGAACTTACCAATCGTCGGTCTGAATTCCTCCTCCTGGCCTACCTGAGCGTTCAAATCTCCTATGATGATCTTGACGTCGTGGCTTGGGCAGCGATCGTACTCGCGTTCGAGCTGCGCGTAAAATGCGTCCTTGTCATCATCAGTACTTCCGGAGTGTGGGCTGTGCATGTTTATTATGCTGAAGTTGAAGAATCGGCCCTTGATCCTCAACCTGCACATTTTTTCGTCGATCGGCCACCAACCGATCACGCGCCTCTGCATGTCGCCCATCACTATAAAAGCTGTTCCCAGCTCACGTGTGTTGCCGCAACTCTGGTAGATGGTATGATTACCTCTAAACGTTCGCACCATGGATCCTGTCCAACACACCTCCTGCAGCGCTACGATGCCGAACCCGCGGTCCTTCAGTAGAACGGCAAGTATGCGGGTGCTCCCAATGAAGTTGAGAGATCGGCAGTTCCACGTACCGAGTTTCCAATCGCAAGTCCTTTTTGTTCGCTGGGGTCGTTGCCGTTGGTCTCGGTTCGTATTATTCTGTTGCTGATTTTCCGTTAAGCCTGGAACACATAGCGTCCGTTCCGTCGAGGTTTGCGTTTTTTTGACAGTTTTCCCATGGGAAATGTGTCAAACTACTGTCACGCACACGCAAACGTATGCATTGTGTGGGGCACTTTACAATGGGTTTTTACGGCTGGCTCGTAGGGCCTGACACCAACCCCCTACTTTCCGGAGGACCATAGTGCACAGTTGAGCTTAGAGTCCTTCCCTCGGACGTAGATCAGCCGCCCCTAACATGGGGGTCAGACGCTGTTGTGAGCCGCTCCTCCTGGAGAACAGACGCTCAGGTTTACCGAAGCAAACCCCCCCTTCCCTGTCAGCATACGACCAAAGTTCCCACCGGGGTTGGTTACCCGATCTTCCCTAAGGTTGCTCATAGTTTCCGGCCGGTACCGCGTGGAGGTAGGGATAGGAGTTGTTGGGCAGAGGCTAGTGGATCACAATGGGATCTGAATTGCGCAGTATACCCAGCCTTTACCGTGCCAAGTTTCTTAAAGAATACGTGGCGCAATTCTTGAAGCTATCCTTAGAGAAAATGCCGAATAAATTTCTATGGAGATACATGAAAGAATATATGGAGAAAATGCTGCATGTTCCTTGAAGAAATCCCTGGATGATTTTCATTGGAATCCCTAGTGCAGTTTTCGAACAAATCTCTGGTGGACTACCAGAAGAAATACCTGAATACATGAGGGAATATCTAAAGGAAGCCATGGAGAAATTTCTTAAAGAGTCTATGCATTTTTTTTCTGAAAAAAAAAACATTGGAGAAGTTTCTGAACGAAACCTTTTTGGATTTGAAGGCCGAATTCTTGGAATAATTTCAGAAAGAATCCAAAGTTTGTTTTTGGAAGATATCCATAAAAAAAAACAAGTTGTCCCCGGTAAATTTTGTCTTGCTAGTTCGTCTGAAGGAATTCTCAGAGGCAGCCCTAAAGTAATCCCAAGAATAATTGCTGGAAGGATTTCCGAATGATGTACTGGACAAATTTCTGGAAGAAATCCTAGAGGAATTCGTGAAGGAATCGCTTGAAGAATTCCTGAAGGAATCTCTGGAGGAATTGCTGGAGTAATTTCTGGAGGAATTTCTGAGAGAACTACTAGAGGAAATTCAGGAGGATTTCATGCAGTATTTCCTGGAGAAATCTTAGCAGGGGGAATTCCGGGAAGAATTTCTAGAGGAATTCCTTGGAGAATTTCTGGAAAATAGAACTTTTGGAGGAATTTTTTGGCGATATTCCTGGACAAATTTCTGGTGTAATCCCTTAAGAAATTCTCGGAGGAATTCCTGGAGGGATTCTTGGAAAAAGCCTTGGAAGAATTTCTGGAGAAATTCTTGGAGGAATCCCTAGGATGATTCTCGGAGGAGTTCTTGGCGAAAGTAGAGGAATTCCTGAAGAAATTCTTAAATAAATTCCTGGAGGAAATTTTCGAGAAAATTCTGAAGCAATCCCTGGAGAAATTCTCGGAGAAAACCCGAAAGAAGTCCTTGGAGAAATTCCCGGAGTACTCCCAGGAGCAATTTCTGGAGGATTTCCTGAAAGAATTCTTAGTGGAGTTAATGAAAAAATTCCGGGAGAAATCCCTGGAGTAATGTCTGGAAAAATTCCTGAAGGAATCCTTCAAGGAACTTCCGGAGAAATTCCAGGAAAAAATCCTATACAAATCCCTGGATGAATCACTGGAGGAAATCCTGAAAGAATCCGTTTAGGAATTTCTAGAAGAATTACTGGAGCAATTTTCTAAGGAATTCCCGGACCAATTCCTGGAGGGTATCTACGAGGGAATTCCAGGAAGAATTCCCGGAGGAACTCTTGGAGGAATTCTTGAAGAAGTGCCGGGAGGCGGGAGGAATTGCTGGGGAAAATCCCGGAAGACTTCCTAGAAGAGTTCCCCTGGGAATTCTTGAACGAACTCCTGGGAGACTCCTAGAGAAATCCGTCGAAGAGTTCCTGAAGATGGATAATCATTGTAGAAATGTCAGGACAAATCTTTGAAGAAATTCCTGTACAAATCGCTGGTGGAATCACTGGAGGAAATCCTTCATCGTACTCGGAAAGTTGGCTATCGGATAATTATGCCCCTATTATTATTAAAAAATCTCGTACGGGTTTCTAAATAATATCTATGCTGCCCATAACTGCATAACAGTCACATTCGACAAAAGTAGGCATTGCTCAAAATGGAGTTTATAGTTTGCAACATGCGCTAGTATGAAGACGATACGAAATTTCAAAAAAATTGTCAATAATTTAAAATTCATCCTTTTGCAATGAAATTTTCTACAGCTCTTCTTGTATGCTGGACGAATAGTTAAAAAAATATTCAGACCAAAATATTATTGCTATTACGCTTTGACACCAGTATGTATTTCCAGTGTGACTATTATGCGGTTACATTCATAAATTTTAGCCAATGAGACAAAACGACTTGGTATTTCTTTCACATTTTGCAGAACAAACTTAAAAAGTTCATTTGGGTGGATGAAAGTACTGATGATTGGGAGATGATCCCCGGAATTAACTCAATATTGGCAAAAAATGCAAATGTTACAATTATGCAGTTATGGGCAGTATGGAGAAAGAAAGTTCTAGAGGGAATTCTGAAGCAATCCATGGAAGATTTTCTAAATGAACTTTTAAAAGAAATACGTGACAGACTTTCCATAAGGAATTCTCGAATCCTTTGATAAATTCAAGGAGGAATCTCTGAATGATTTCCAGGAAAATATATTTGGAAGAATTACTGGAGGAATTTTTGGAAAAGTTTCTGAAGGAACTATTAGAGAAATTCCTGAACGAATCTTTGGTGGAACTTCTAAAAGACAATTTAGAAAATCTTTGTATGAATATTCGGCACAATTCCTACAGAAATCTTTGGAATTCTTGGAAGGCTTCCTAAGGAACTCCTCGATAGAATGCAAAAAGAAATTGGTGGAAAATCCTTGAATATCTGAAAGATTTTTTAGAAGAATTTCTAGAGAGGTCACTGGATGAATGTCTGTAGGTATTTTTAGAAACAATCTTTGGAAAAGTTAACAAAAAATCATTGGAAGAATTTTCAAAATTTCGAAAAAGCAGTGTTTGGAAAATTATTATAGGATTATCTGGTGAAATCCTTAAAAATGGCAGAGTTTGTGGGGGAAATCCTGGAAGGTATTCCTGAAAATCTTGGGAGAACCGTTGAAGAAATCCCTAGAAGATAGCCTGGAGGTAGTTTTTTTTTGTGAAATTCCTGTAATTATCCTTGGACCAACTTCTGGAATAATTTGTGAAGTACTGGAGGAATATTTGGTAGACATTTTGGAAAGCACCTCGAATACATTTCTAGAGCAATCGAATGCTTAGAGGAATTTCTGGAAGAATCCTTGTAGGAATTATTGGAAGAATCCGTGGAGGAACCCTGGAAGATAGCTTAGAGGAGTTCTTTAAGAAATCACTGAATAAATGTCGGAATGGACGTCTTATGAAATCTGTTGCATTAATCTTTGGAAGAAATAATTGAAAAATAACTGAGAAACCATTAGAAAAAATCTGGAAAAATGCTTGAAGGAAGTTTTCAAAGGAATTACTAGGGAAGTTTTGAAAAAAAAAAAATATGTAGGAAAAAGCTTGGAAAACAGCTTATATTAGAAGAATTCTTGAATGTGTTCATAGAAAGGTTCATAGAAAGGTTTTTCATTTTTTGAAAGAATTTATGAGTGAATTCTCAGACTACTATTTAGAAGTACTAGTGGAAGATGGAAAAATGCCTTCAACCATTAGCAAAACTAGGATAAATAAAATAGATTTTTTATACTTATATCTGTAGTGGCAATCCCTGTTCGGTATAACTGCCGAACACTCTTTAGTGTTCGAGTATGATTGTGATCATATATCTGATAAATAATAAAGCTTAGTCTTGTCTTGACTACGAACGTACTCGGTCACAGTTGTTATTCATAATGAAGAACGTCTCTCTCGCTTAGCTCGTTATAACAGTGGCGACGAGGATGGGATGTAGGAGTTTCTGCTACCATGACGGATTCTGTGCAACAAACAGGCTGCAGCAGAACACACATATTTCATGTTGGATATTGCGACATTTGCACCCATTTAGACTCGGCCGAAATTCATTATAATCACAGTCGAATTTCGCACACGACTTCGCAGCGGCTGGCATACACAAGGTCGGTTGAGTTCATGACAGGGGCGTCGGATGCACAACAGGCTAACAAAATAAGTTTGATTAGTGTGAAATTTCGCTGAGAAATGAAGATTCAGTGGATTCTCAAATTATCACAATAGTCTAAACATTAATGAGAAACCCAATAGCGCCTAAGAGGAATGTGAAGAAAGAAGATTGCAGGGCAGCATAACTGAAAATTTATCAGTGTTCGAATTGTGTTAATCTAGAATTTTATAATGTTCGATCGATTTGTAAATGTATGTTAAATATTCTTATATGTCTAGCTCAAAAACTACGTTATTGAACTATCAATTAAAGGGGGAAGGATTGTAGTGGCAATCCCTGTTCGGTATAACTGCCGAACACTCTTTAGTGTTCGAGTATGATTGTGATCATATATCTGATAAATTATAAAGCTTAGTCCTGTCTCGACTACGAACGTACTCGGTCACAGTTGTTATTCATAATGAAGAACGTCTCTCTCGCTTAGCTCGTTATAACAATATCTACAATAGTTATTTATGTAACGAGTTGCAAAAAGTTGATTTTTTCAGCACGAGTCGTACATTTATCCAACGAGGCTTGCCGAGTTGGATAAATTCGAAGAGTGCTGAAAAAGTCGAGTTTTGCAACGAGTTCCATACAAAATTTTATGCAATGACTTTTTTCATAATGCAACTCATTTGAGTTGCATAATGTTCATAATGCAACTCAAATGAGTTGCATTATGAATATTATGCAACTATTTTTCATTATGCAACTCATTTCAGTTGCATTATGAACCGGTATGGAAAAGTTGGCCATTATGATACTGAAATGAATAGTATGAAATAGAAATTATGACACTGAATTGCATAAAGTTTATTATTGTCAATTCGATTGGAAACCGGAATTTTCAAACAACTTACACAGCGTAACAAAAATTACCTTTTGGTCTGTCTCAAGAGCAAACTTATGTGTCTCCGAAGGATTTTGGGCCGCTGAATCCGAATCCGAGCTCAGATTAGCTCTAACACGTCACAATTTTGAGCTATACCTCAATTTATAGGGCAAAATATGCGATTTTGGGCTTTTTTGACTGCAAGCCATTAAGCAAGGAAATATTTTTTAAGGCAATCAAAAGGTCAATTGGTCAATTAACATCTAAATTAACGACTCATGCACAATATTTCGTTTTACCAAATCGAATTTGATAGTTTTAAGCGATTTATGTTAGGTACGATATTTCCCATACAAGTCACCCTCCAAAAGTTGCATGCAAGTTTACATACTAACATAAAATGCTTAAATCTCTCAAATTTGATTTGGTAAAACGAAATATTTTGCATGAGTCCTTAATTTAGATGTTATTTCTAGAGCTCGATTTGAATAGGTCGTATGTGCTTTCGTCGATATAAAAATCGATCAGTTTGTTTTAGTTACTGTAGCAATATTAATTATTTTTCAAGGACTTTTAGTGATTGAACGGAAAGCCTGTTTAGTAAGGAATCAGCAGTATGTATAAGTTTTGTTTAATTTCAACAGCTTTCGCTTCAATAAGCGAATCCAACTGATCGAATTTATTATCGACGAAAGCACATACGACCTATTCAAATCGAGCTCCAGATTTGACCAATTAACCTTTTGATTGCTTAAAAAAAATATTTCCTTGCTTAATGGCTTGCAGTCAAAAAAAGCCTAAAATCGCATATTTTGCCCTATCAATTGAGGTATAGCTCAAAATTGTGACGTGTTAGAGCTAATCTGAGCCCGGATTCGGATTCAGCGGCCCAAAATCCTTCGGAGACACATAACCCAAGTAACAATTTTAATTTTATCAAAGTTTTTTAGCGATTCATAAATCTTACATAAAACCATTGATGCCGACTTGAAAATGCTCTCGAGTTCTTGTATGCCTCAATAAGCCCACGTTCTGGCTAGTTGGCCCAGTCTTATTAGGGTCTACAGGACTTCGTATGCAAACCGGCTTAGGATTTCGGGTTGTATCATAGTTTTATCAATCTTCTAAATAAAACCATCTTCTGACTTGTCAAATAATTGCTTTGATTATTTTTCACTCTCAATGTTCGATCATCAGAATAAATTATGCTTGGTTGTTTATCCAGCCATCAATTGGAACACGCTCAGAAAACCGTTCTGATAAACGTGAACAAACAAACGCAAATATGAGAACAATCAAATATACACCGTGAACTGGAACTAGTTCCAGCTGTCAATAAGCTATTTTACGAGACGTTCTACCGGTGGGCCGCTCAATGTTATTGTTTACATTTGATGTTTTTGTTTTCGCAAAAAGTAGCATAACATGTGGTGAGCGCCAATCAGATTTTTGCTGGCAGAGATGTTTCGGTTTCTAATGCGGCATGTATCAATCCCCCGAGCTGTATGATGTCACTAGCAGATGAAAAAAACATTCCCACGGTCTACGGATATTAATTATAGTGGGCGGATTGACGCATTTTTGCAGATAAATGAACCCCGTTTATTGGATGGGCCCGTATCACATGTTATGCTAACGAAAATGTAAATAAATGGGCCCACCGGTTGGACTTCAAAGCTGGTAAACATTCAAAAAACAGCTGATTTGAAACGTCTCATAAAATGCCTTATATGGGTGTTCTAGAAAACGTGAAATCTAGTTCACGGTGTACATTTCTTATTGTTGTTATCGTTGCTATGCATAGTTCCCGTTTGTTCCCGTTGCCGTGACTGGGAGTGCACGTATATCGGAACGGACTTTTTTGCGTGAAAGATGCAGATATGGAATTCAGATTTGTTTTCCTATTTAATACGTGTCAGTGACTGTGATAATGACAAAAACTAAGTGCGCCACACAAACTATGCATAATTTGGCAGTTAAATGCATTTAATTTACTCGGCGGAATTGGGTGCAAAAAAGGTTTTTTTTTTGTAATTACGTTGCTTATTGCCCTACTTTTCACTCGCGGTTGCAACGATAAAACGGCCTACTTTTCTCCACTAAAACAAAAGTGCCGAAAAGTACTACTTTTCGGCACTCTTAAAAGTGCTGAAAAGTAACACTTTTCGGCACTTTTGTCAGCACATACATTTTGCTCACTACCGCGTTTTCCGTAGATACAGCTGTTGCTCCTACATCCAATTGGGTTCTTTAGGGGTATCTAGATTATTGCATAATCGGAATCTCCGTCCAAAAATTAGTCGAAATCCAAAATTTCATCATTTTAGGTGCCCGGGAACTATTTTTAAAATTCATTTTAAGTTTGTATGGGGATTTTTTTTTGTTCGGGGCGAACTGTCACTTTATCGATTGAACTGTCATTCTATCCACGGAAATTAAAACTGTTTTGTTTATTTAACCATCAAAACAAAGGAATCGGAACGCAATAAAATCACGTTATACTCAGAAAAATGAGCTCTTTCGATTAGGCTAAAGAAAAAGGGAATATTTAATTCACTAAACAACCCAATTAGCAGCTCGAATCCAAATCAGGACTATTCACGTTCCGATTCGGGCCGCTGATCAAGTGCAGAAGCAGCAGCAGATGCTACTTTTGCTCCTTCTGATGTTGCTGATTGAAGACGACGACGAAGACGGGAACTTGAAAATTTGTGACACCTTCTACACCACAGCCTACCTGATCGAACAAAAACCTGCGTCGGTGCGCATGGATGCTTCCACGTGGTTCCTCCTGATTTCATGTACAGTATGCGGCAGGAAAAAATGCGAAAGTGTTTTCCAACTTCAAACCTCATTTTCGTCCATTTGACATTAACCAATCTATGTTTCAACGTTCCATGATCTATAATAGGCTAGTTTTCTGAAAAGTTAATTAAAAAATTTCCCATTTTGGTCACTAATTTTTACAGGGCGGCGCCTGAAGATGAAGACAACCAGAATTTGCAAACCGCAGAAAATCACACAGGTCGCTAAATTTCGCATCTGATAAAACAAAATTTTTGATTTTCTCTACAATATCATCAAATATATGTACTTATTTCATCTGCTATGTGAAACTACATGGCTCTGGATCAGTGTGGTCTGGTTGTTCATCGAATTTGAGCTAATTTTGTTACTGTTATAGTCGTTTTGTTTAATGACCATTGGGCGCGCAGTTTATTGATATCCGCTTATTAGGCCAACATTATCACATGTTAAACATCAAATATGTTCATTTTTATTTTTCAGCGCTAGAATATAGACATTGACTGATACACTGTCATGAAAAAATAGTCATATATATCCCATATTTAGCGTGTAATAGTGCCTTGAACTTTTCGCATTTTTGCCTGCCGCACCCTGTATGTGTAGCTAGATAGATTATCCGGAACGGGAATTTTTTCGTAATTACAAAAAATGTTGTATGCAACTCGTTGCAAAACTCGATTTTTTTCAACACTCGTCGTATTTATCCAACTCGGCAAGCCTCGTTGGATAAATGTACAACTCGTGCTGAAAAAATCATCATTTTGCAACTTGTTGCATAAATAACTATTTCAACACAGCGGAGTTTTATGCAATTATGCAATTTTTCTGACAAAATAAAATGACGGGAACGTGTTGTATGGTTCAATTTGATCCTAAGCTGTACGTGAAATCATAAAATTGAGTAATGATTTTTCTGTATTTACATAAATTATCCCGGCTAGGCGACATATTTTTCTGATAAAACTCTGTGTTCCTGATGATTCCTCCAATAGGGCTAACCCTCCTGAGGTAGTCATAACTGAGCTCATGATAGAACTAGCGATTTTATCACAGCATGTTTTTGGTTTATGTTACGGCCACGAAATCTTTTGTTGGTTTTATGCATTGCCTCACAGTGTATTTGTTTACAAAAAAAAAACTCCCCGACAACAACCGCAAATGCAAGTTTTATTGAAATGGTATATAATAAGTGATAAAACCAATTCATGTCTACTTGCAAGTCTTTAATTGAAGATGTTTATAGCAGAAGTTATATGATAGTTTTATGGAACGCCAAAGGTTCAAAGTAAAAAACTACCACATAAAACTAATTTAGAACAACTAGCTTTTTGATATGCTCGTTTAAAACCAGGATAAAACATGAATAAACCTTCAAGGCATGCTGATTGTTACTTGGGAAGTTTGCTCTTGAGACAAAAAAAATGTTGCGCTGTGTTATATTACGAATCTGATAGCTAAATTTAAAAGTCTGGCTTTGAAACGAATTGATGATACATACAATGATTATCTCTTTAATAACTCGACACAAAAATGTCAGAAAAGTGACATGTACTGATATTTTCCATTGAAAAAATCAACAAACCCACCAAAAGCGGAAAAAAATATTAAGGCAAATTAACTCCATTTCAAACACATTAAATTGCAATCAATCAAGAAAAGTCCACATCAGTAGCCCAAATATCCGCACCGCTTGACCAGCTTCAGCAGCTCCGGTTTGCAAATCAGGTTTTTATACAGGGCCGACTGCAGCTCCTTGTACTGAAAGTGCGGCGGAAAGGGCATATCCTCCAGGGCGCATATGTACGTCCGCCCTTCACTATCCCCGACGAGCGCACTTCGACCGCAGTTTGTAAATTTGACCACCGTCAGAGCGGTTGTGGAATCTCCGAACGTGGTGAACGAAGCCGGCTTCAGCATCCGTCTTTTGAGATCCCACAGCTGAACGGAGTCCTGCGTCACGCTGATGATAATCGTCGAGTTGACCGGTGACCAGTGGGCGGCCTGGATTGGACCGAAGCCGGTGGATAGGGTTAGTATCGGTTCGTTGATATCTTCGATCCAAATCCGAATGCACCAATCGCCGCCGCAAGTCAGAAACACCTTCGGACTCCAGGGCGAGTACTCGATGCCGAAAACACCTCCGCTGTGCATGCGAGACACTCCCGAATGCTGGTACGAGTAGTTGATCGAACATCTGTGAACGCATCCTTCATCCGTTCCGATAAAATAGATGTCCTTGCGAACTGGATGTATCTTCAAGCTTAAGGCCTGTGGGTGACGATCGGCATCGATGCCGTCTTTCTTCTTTTCCACCTCGATCCCCTCAGTTTCGCATTCGACCCGATCCAGCCTCAGCTGCGTGTACCCGATCAGATAGTGACCAATGTTCAAAGTGTACTTCATGATCGTGCCATCTTGCGATGCCGTCAAAATCTCATCCTTATCGTCGTCCGACTCGATCCACTCAATATCCCAAATCGGTTCGAACCCGGGCGACGACTTCCGCTCGGATACCCCGACAGGCCTCTGTGAGTTATCCATAATGTCCCAAATCTGCACCGATCCATCGTACAATCCAACGGCCAACAACTGTGGCGTCTTCTTGGAAAAGGCCACTGCAGTAACCGGCACCGAAAACTGATACCGCCTTTCCGGGTTGACCGGATTCTTGATACTCCAGACGCACACGTACCCCGAGCTACGATCGTCGAACTTGGTAAACCGATAGATCCCATACGCGATCGCTACGATATCCCCATTCGCTGGACACCAACTTGCACTGCCTACGGCTTTGCCAGACGTTTCTACCGTCTTGTACGTCCACAGCGTTTCCAATCGATACAAATACTTAGCATCGACGTCCAACGGATCCGGCATGTACATGTTCCGGAACCGTTTCTGCTTCTCCCGGTAGACGTTCCCAGCCAACAACCGCTCCAGGATCATCGACGACAGGTGGAAGTTCTCACTCTTGTTCAGCATATCGTCAATGTCTTCCATTCCTTCGCGCGAATACGTCGTTATCTCAATCTTCGACGACGCCTCCGCCAGATCGATCTCCTTCGTGTGCCTTTCCAAATCATTATAGGTATCGTACATATCGTAGTTCGACACAAACGAGGCCACCTCTTGCCTCCTGATCCGCTCCGTATTGACGCCACGTGACTTCAGCAGCATTTCGGGTGTTTGCGCCTCGGCGGCCGCCATCGCCGTACGGCGGTTTTTCTTCTTGTTGTCGTAATAGGCGTTCTGCTCCAGCACGGCAGCTGCCTCGTCCGAGTCCCGTGCCACGGTGTGACTGGCCGATTCGTAGAGGATGATGTTGTCGGTTTCCGTGAGCAGGATCTTGACGTGGTACGTCTTGGCGTCCTTTTCCAGCGACGGACTACGGCGATCAATCACGCCGCTGAAGTCCGGTTCCTGGTCCAGGTCAAAGGCTTCCACCTTGTCGGGGGCCTGGAAAGATTCGGAGATTTAGGATAGTTAGGTTGGTTGGATAGTGAATAAATAAGCGTGAGGCAATGGATCCCTCAAAAACCTAAAACGGCCGCTATGGAATCAACAGATAGCGCCACAGTAGCCTTGTGTGTTTGACATAACTCAGCTGCTGTCACAATGTTAAAGTCCATATACGGTGGCGCCGTTGTTTGATACGGCGAAACCCAACAAACTTTGCTTCATTGATCCATTGGTAAAGATTATAGAGACGATAGAGATGAGTATACGCAGAAGTGGATGTATCGAGTATGTAATCTATGTTCATCATAGCAAATGGAAATCTTCCACATTCTGATTGATGAATGGAGCATTTCCGAAATTATGGACATCATAACCAATCCGACTAAAGGATGAAGCTAGGCGAATAGGATTAGTCATTAATATGTCGAAGACAAAGTACATGATGGCAAAGGACTCTAGGGAGGAATTACGCGCCCGCCACTCCGAATTTCTATCGTCGGTGATGAAACTGACGCGGTTGAAGAATTCGTGTACTTGGGCTCACTGGTGACCGCCGACAACGACCCCAGAAGAGAAATTCGGAGGCGCATTGTGGTAGGAAATCGAGCTTACTTTGGACTCCGCCGATTTCTACGATCAAATAAAGTTTGCCGTCACACGAAGTGTACTATCTACAAAACGCTGATTAGATCGGTAGTTCTCTATGGGCTGGGCACGAAGCATGGACTCTACGTGTAGAGGACCAACGCGCTCTTGTAGTTTTCGAACTGAAGGTGTTGCGTACCATCTATGGCGAAGTGCAGATCACAGAAGGGACTTGGAGAAGGCGAATGTACCACGAGCTGCATCAGCTGCTGAGAGAACCAACCATCGTCCACACCACGAAAATCGAAAGCCTATAGTGGACGGGTCACGTCATCAGGATGTGGGATAGCAACCCGATTAAAATGGTTCTCGTCCATCAATTTCTTCCAGAAAATAATTCAGGAATATCTTCATATATCCTTCCACGGATTGTTCCAATTGCTCCTTCAAGATTTTTTCCTTATATGTTTCCAAGGAATTCTCTGGAAATTCATGTAGGGATTCCTAAATATATTTTTTTTGCATTTTTTGACAACAAATACTCCAAAGATTGCTTGTCAGAAATTCCTAGAATTCCACAGAAAGTGTATCAGAAATTTTCCAAAAATGCATTCAATGATTCATTTTGACAATCGTACAGAGTTTTTTTTTGAACAATTTCTTCAAGAGTTTAGGATTTCTTCCGTGCAAATCGTCGAAGAATTTCAAAAGGAATTCCAAGAAAAAAATGAATATTTTCAGAGAAATTTTTAAAGCATCATGGAGAAATAGAAAAAATACGTAGAAAATTCATAAGAAGCATTCCACCTTTCTGAGAAACACTGCAGGAATGCTGAGAATGACTCCTGTAGAAGTTTTAAGAAGTATGTCTGGAGGAAAATCCCAAAAAGAAATTACGGGGAAATCAGGAACTCCGGAAAAAATCGTTGAGAGAATTCGAAGAGAATGCATTTGGAGAGTTTCTACAGCAAATATTGGAGGAATACCTGGTGGATTGCAAGGAAGAATTCCTGGATAAATCCTTGGAATCATCCTAGAGCAGCCTTGCATAAAATTCTAGAGAAATCTTTTGAGGAATTACCGGAAGAAGATCTTGATTTTTTGGCGAATCCTTGGCAAATTTTGAGAAAAAATCCGAAGGAATACTTAGGAGAATTCCTAGGAAAATTCTTGAAAAAAAGATTTCTGCTGGACTATTTTTTGGAATATTATCTCCTTTTTTCAACGGCTCCTCCATAAATAATTTCTGGAACTCTTTTATTTTTTTAAATTATTACTAGATTTTTTTTATAAATTCTCCAGGACTTTTTAAAAGGGTTTGTCCAACAATAATTCTTCCTGTCTCTAGAGATTGTTCAAGGATTTCTTCTAGAACACCTCCAAGTAGTTCTGAAGCTGTACAGACTGCACGAAACTAAACACTAGACAAGAGACACACGGAGCATGTACCAGTGGATACTGGATACGGAGAAGAAACTATCCCGCTTGGAGCGGGAATCGAACCCTCACCCATAGCACGGTGCGATTAGAAGTTCGGTGACCCTAACCGCACGGCTACGAGGCTCCACACGACACAAGACTAGTTTTAAGAATTCATCCAAGGACTTCAGAAGGTTATTTTTTTTTCGAGAAGCCCATCGGTAATTCTTCAATGGATTTATCCTGAAAATCGTATAAGATACCTTCCAAGAATTTGTTCAATCGACAAAACATCCAGGAATTCATTTAAGTATTTCTCCAGAAAAACTTTCAAGGATTCCTCTAGGAACTCTCACAATAATTTCTTCAAGAACTCTTCCATAAAATCTTCTAAGGACCCCAACAGGAGCCCAAAACTTCACATAAATTCTCACATGGTTTTTTTTTCGGTATACTAACTAATTAATACTGCAACAATTGTTCAAAAAAAAAAAATACCATGATTTCTCCAAAAAATCATTTAAGGATTGCATGAATATGCTCCAAGGATTCACCAAGGTATACTTTAACCATTTTTCCAAGAATTCCAGAAAATCTTCCAAGGGGTTCTTTCAGCAATTCTTACAAGAACTCCTCAATAAATTCTACGTGAGACTACTCGAATAATTCTTCGAAGATCTTTTTCAGGAATTGCTCTACGTGTGTTATTTATTTATTTTTTCTACAGAGTATGCATAAAATTCTTCCAGTTTTTAAAAGAATGCTTCTTAAATTATTCCAAACATTTCTCTAGAAATTCCTCCGAGAATTCTACCGGGCTCTCTTTCAAAGATTCCGCCATGAATCCAAAGGCTTCTTTCAGCCATTCGTAGAAAAAAAATATATTTCACCAGGGATACCTTTGGATTTTTTTTCCAAATAATTCTTCAAAGGTCTTGCAAGGGTTCAGAATTATTTCCAAAAACTACTTTTCCAAGAAATCATTCCCAAAAATTAACTCTCTAAGAAATCTTTAACAAATTTTGCTGAACATCTTCCAAGAATTCTTCCTGTGGGTGAATTCCGACACACAATTTCTTCGAAGAGAAGAAAATTTTCTTGCTGGTGGGCAATGGAAGAAAATTTCTTCTCTTCGAAGAGATTGTGCGCCGGAATTCGCCCACTGGATTATGAAAAAATAACAAAATTTCTTTTGAGAAATTATCATTTTTTCCTAAATTTACAAAATTTCTTTTTGAAAGATTCTGTCTTGAATATTACGAGATTTTTTTAAACATTCCAATAAAATCATGTGTTGCATCTAAGGTTTCATCACAATTCGACATAAGAAATTTCAAAGAGAATCTGTTCAGATAAAACTACTGAATTTTTGCAACAAGAACTTCCAAATCATGGAGATTTATTGGAGCAAATACCTCCTGAAGTCTTTGCAAACCATATTCAATGAAAATTTGAAAATGATTGAATTAAGTTATTGCGAAAAAAAAAACCTGGAGAAACGTTTATGCGAGTTTGTGGAAGAATTAAAAAAAAGTTTATGATAAATTTTTAAATTATCCAATTAAAAAACTCGGAATAACTGTCATCGATGGAAAAAAAATGTAGTGCATTTCTCGATTGAATCTCCGAATCACTACACGAAGAAAACTCGCAATTCTCAAAAATCCGTCGAAATTTCTTACAGGAATTTCTACCACGAATTTCTGCAACTTTTTTTACCCATATTATCTGAAGCAATCTCTGGATGAATTATTGGGATAATGTCAGAAGCGTTAAAAAAAACATTCAGATTTTCATAGATAAACTCGTGAAATAATCTTTAGAAAAGCAACTGGGAAGCCCGATGATCCCCATTTATCAATTCGGCACCAACATTTCAAAAGGGCGTAACTGAATTTACAACCAATGCCTTCTCACAAAGCTGTGGAGCGTATCCCATTCCTCTCGAGCAATCCACTAGCACAAATAGAAAGATAAAATCCTCCTCTTTCGATTAATGGATGTGAATTGCGTGAGATGAATGAAATACGACCCACAGCTCTGTGAGAAGGCATTGGTTGCAAAAGCAGTTACGCCCTTTTGAAATGTTGGTGCCGAATTTATGTTACAAGCTCTATTTTCCGGAACCATTCCTGTCATCTCAAAGCACCATGAAGGAACCCTAGAGAACTTCCTGAAGAAATTCTTGAAAAAAATCTGTAGAAATTCTCGAAGAAACTTATAAAAAATGCCCAATGTAGTTTCTTGAGCAATTCCCCATAGAACTTCTTGAGGGACTCCTGGAGGCATCCTTGAAATTCCGACAGAACTTCTGAAGAAAATTCCTGATAGACTTCAGGGGGAATCCCCGGAAAAAAAAAATCCAGAAGATACGTCTTGAATTTCTCAAAATATTGGTAAACTTCTTGAGGAACTCCGGATGAAGGTTCTGGATGAATCCAAAATGAAGCTCCTTGAGGAATTCCCGATAAAACTTTTGGAGTTGCAAGATTTAACTCCTGAAGAATTTACGAAGGAACTATAGAAGATTCCCGATGGAAATCCTGGATGATGGAGAAATTCCTAAAATAACTTTTGGAAATAACAAGAAAACTCTTGGAGAAATCCTCAAAAAAAAAACTCCCGGAAGAATGTCCGGTGGAGTTCCTGTGTAAAGATTCCCAAAGGATCTCCTGGAGAAATCCCTAATGGAATTCCAGGAGAGTTCCCATTGGAACACCTGGTGGAATATCCAATAGCGCTCCTGTAGAAATTACGAAAGAAATTTTTGAAAAAAAACCCAAAGAACTCCTGAAGCAGTTGTTGGGGAAACTATTAAAAAAATTCCAAATGAATTCTTAGAGAAATTCTCAAAGAAATTTTTGAAAAATTTTCCAAAGGAATTTCCAATAATACTCCTGAAACTCCAATTTTTTGAACAATTTCCAATGGAACTTTAGGAGAAATTTCCGATGGAACTTCTGAAGGAATTCCAGATGGAACTGGAGAAATATCTAAACAAGTTTTTGGAAAAAATTCAAGGTATTCCTGAACAAATTCCTGAAACTACAACAAAAATTAAAAATAAAACTTTTGGAGAAATTCTCGAAGAAATTTCTGAAAGGAATACCTGATGAATTTTCAATAGAGCTCCAGTAGAAATGCATAGGGAAACTATTTGAAAAAAAAACAAGAAAACTCGAGAAGGAAATGACGGAGAAACTATTACAAAAAAAAACAGATATTTTTGGGGGAAATCCTTAAAGAATTTCTGAAGAAACTCCCGATAAACTTCCTGGGGAAGCTTCTTAAGTGATATCAGAAGTATTTCTGAATAATTGATCATCCTGTGCTGGAATTTCAGGGAAATTAAAAAAAAATACAATACCTTAAGAAATTGCTAGGGAATTCTGGGTATCCTGTAATTGTTTCATAAACAAATATGATAATAATCTTTTAATAGAGACTGCTACAATTGGCTTCTTTAGGGGTGTTGAGATAACTCCATATTCTGAATCTGCATGCCAAACTGAGCCGAAATCCAAATTTTCATGATTTTTGGAGCCCGGAAACCTATTTAAAAATCAATTTGAATTTTGTATGGGAGCGATTTGTCGAATCACCCCTCGTCGCATTTTGTACTGAGCGGAGCTGTCAAGCAGTTGCCCAGCTGTCAAAAGGTGATTTCGAAAAATTTCTTTGAAATTGATTTTAGGTACCAAAATAAAGCTCTAAAAATCTGAAAAAAAATCATAGTGGCTCAGAAACAGGTGCTCTTTCTAATAGAATCAAAAAATCAATAAATTTTTCGAAATTTAAAAACCCAATTATACCAGTTTTTTTAAGGAATATTCCAGAGATTGGAACAATAAACCCTACAGTGTTTTCTTGAGGACAATATTTAAAAAAATCTGTTCTCATATAACATTTAGGTTCGTTTTAAAGTGATACGGGACGCAGCGTTATTTTTCCTATCTTCCGTCTCGTTCTAACAATTTGCCTCGTGATTTTGAAGATGGTAATCTTGATTTGTATCGCACAGAAGAGGCTGAAAAACAATCAGAATATGCATTGCAAGTGAGCATACACAATGATAAATTTTTGTTACATAATATGAAGTAGAATGGTGAATATATAACGAAGCCACACCTCGAATTTTCGAGAGCACAAATCTGAACAACCGAATGTCGGTTTGCGCTGAAAAGTTGATCGATTGGTCACCACCAGCGAGTAACCCATCGATCAACTTTTCAGCTCAAGCCGACATTCGGTTCTTCAGGTTTGTGCTCTCGAAAATTCGAAGTGTGGCTTTGTTATATATGCACCTTAATACATGGAATTAGTACTATGTTTAAGTTTTGTCGTCTATAAGGTCAAAATCATTTTATTTGAAAACTTTCTAAGAGTTCCTTCGGATTATTTTGGCACTTCTTTTGGTAATGGATTACTCGCACGAGGCACAGGAGTAAAATCATTCAATTATGTTTGACACGAATGCACTCTTAGTGTAAAAGGTCATAAATATAAAAAAATCAATTATTTTGTGTGGCGAAAATCATATCAATTTAAATTTCTCAAAATGAAAACTTATGTCACGTCGTTCGTAAAATCCTTCTGCATTTTATTAGAGAACGTATACGATTATAATCAGACATTTCAGACAGCTTTCCCGGGAAGCTGACTAGACTGATAAGAGCAACGATGGACGGTGTGCAGAACAGCGTAAGGATTTCGGGTGAACTATCCAGTTCATTTGAATCTCGACGGGGACTACGACAAGGTGATGGACTTTCCTGCCTACTATTCAACATCGCCCTGGAAGGTGTTATGCGACGAGCCGGGGTACGATCTTCACGAAATCCAGCCAATTTGTATGTTTTGCGGATGACATGGATATTATTGCTAGGACATTTGGAACGGTGGCAGAACTGTACATCCGCCTGAAACGTGAAGCAGCAAAGGTCGGACTGGTGGTGAATGCGGCTAAGACAAAATACATGCTGGTAGGTGGGACTGAGCGAGACTGGACAAGCCTTGGCAGCAATGTTACGATAGACGGGTATACCTTCGAGGTGGTAGAAGAATTCGTCTACCTCGGTTCCTTGCTAACGGCTGACAATAACGTAAGCCGTGAAATACGAAGGCGCACCATCAGTGGAAGTCGTGCCTACTATGGGCTCCAGAAGAAACTGCGGTCAAAAAAGATTCACCCCCGCACCAAATGTACCATGTACAAGATGCTAATAAGACCGGTGGTTCTCTACGGGCACGAGACGTGGACGATGCTCGAGGAGGACATGCAAGCACTCGGAGTTTTCGAGCGACGGGTGCTAAGGACGATCTTCGGCGGCGTGCAGGAGAACGGTGTGTGGCGGAGAAGGATGAACCACGAGCTCGCTGCACTTTATGGCGAACCCAGCATCCAGAAGGTAGCCAAAGCCGGAAGGATACGGTGGGCAGGGCATGTTGCAAGAATGCCGGACAACAACCCTGCAAAGTTGGTGTTTGCTAACCATCCGGTTGGTACAAGAAGGCGTGGAGCGCAGAGAGCACGATGGGCGGACCAGGTGGAGCGTGATCTGGCGAGTGTTGGGCGTGACCGACGTTGGAGAGCTGCAGCTGTAAATCGAGTATTATGGCGGCAAATTGTTGATTCAGTATTATCATGAATTTGATGTTAACTAAATAAATGAATCAGACATTTCTTCATGAATTTCTTTAGCTTTCATTTTGAGAATTGACACAATTCCTTTGGGAATCTCGATTTTTTTTTTTTGATAATTATTTCGGAAATTTTACACGCGTTTTTTTTTTAAATTCTGCAGAAGTTCGTTTTGGTTTTCCTTTGGGTATTTATTTTGGGAATATTTTCATCAATGCTTCTGGGGATTCGTTGAGTTCTGATTTTTTTCGACAATTTATTTGTAAACTCTTTCGGTAATTGCGATCATTTCCTTCCAAAACTTCTTAGGCAATTCCTTCGATAATGCTCGCTGCAAACTTTTTGTTTTTTTGGCAACATTTTTGTTATTTATACAAGTTTTTAAACCCAAAAAAGTCGGAATACCCCATAACAAGTTTTTTTTTGCGAGTTTTACCTTTTTTTGTCTTTTTTTTTGACATTTTTTTTGAAATTTTCAATGTTATTCCCTGTGTTTATTCGGAAATTTCCTTTAAAAATTGTTCAGCCTAGTTCTCTAAGATTTCTCTCGGAAATTTCTTGTGAAAATTCTTTCAAATTGGAAAGTGGATGTTTGGATTGATTCGTCGGAAATCAGTTTGGGATGTCTTTCAGCAATCCCTTCGAGATCTCTTTGGCGTTATTTGTGGCAATTTGATTAGAAAATACTTTAGTAATTTTTAGCACTGCGTTCAGCTATTCCAATGCCAACCTGTTTGAAAATTGCTTTGTAATTTTGTTTTTGGAAAATTTCATGGAAGCTCCCATAGAATATTAAAAAAAAAAAAAAATCACAAAACAATTATTACCAAACAATGGCATTTATCTTGTTTTTTTTTATAATTCTTTTTAGGTCGTTCCTTTGAGATTTTCCTCAGCCATTCCATTGCAGATTCTTGAGTTTTTAAAAATTTGCTAGAGTATATTTAATAAACTTTTCAAAGTAATAACAGACAGAACACCGAAAGGAATTACCAAAGAAATTTGCCGGAGAAATTTCAAAAACATGGCAAAGAAGTTTACCAGCGATTTGACTTAGGAATTTTATAAGTATCTGGTGAATGGATTTTTAAAGGAATTACATAATTCGAAAAGAATTGCCAGAGAAAATTCCAAAAAGTAACGTTGAAAGGAGGATTCAAAAAGAAATTGCTTATGTATTTTCCAAAGGAATTTCTGGAGGAATTTTCTGAATAATTGCGGAAAGGATTCTCAAAAAAATGTACGCCGCGTAGTGAATGAATCTCGAACTAAATTAAAGCCAAACTTTATCAAACACCATATGTAACATATGTAAACAAAAAAAGGGATTTTAACATGAGGTGCTGAATTTCGTTAAGGTTGAAGGATTCGTAATCTTGTTTTGGGTGTCTTCTTCATCTTTTTGTTCTTAGTTTTATTTAATAATCATTGATTTGTTTTGTGTTTGTGAATCTGCTTAGTTGTGTGTGTGGCACAAAAACACGTGTTCCGTTTTACGATACCATTCCATGCGTGATAAGTATTGTAATTCGGTACATATAATTTCAAATTAATTAAAGATAAATTAAAATATCAATTTTACAACACACCCAATCTTCTTTTAAATAATTAAAAAAGTTAAGCACGTACATTTTTGTATTTTTTTTTAATTTAGACATTTTAAAAAATATTAAAATATTAGGTTTGATCATTGGTTTGGCGATAGTATATTTTTTCGCTCAGTCATCGTTGGACATAGAAAAGGATGAAGTTTTTCCTTTCTTTCAACTAAAGACAGGTGAGTCTGATCTCAGGATGCGGTCTAAGCTAATTAAAAACTTTTTATATTAATTCAGAGGTCCAAAACCAAGAATTGCAGAACAAATGGAGAGCTAAATTGTCTATATTTAGTTCTATCTGACTAGATTTTCAAACTCCAAGGAGAAAACTAAAAAAAAGTTGTCATGTTTTCTTCAGAAATTTTGACAGCTTTTTAAATATGGTTCGAAATGCCGTGGCTCTACAGAAGCGTCACGCTTTTTCCATGTTTTCCATCTACGAACTACTTTACGTAATATTTATAGCAGATTCATTACTTGTCTCTCTAGCGATACCAGAGCACATTTTACCCTCCTCTGTCCATTTGCCGATCACCGTGCACATACTATATACGCTAGTGCTGATTAAGAGGGGGCAACATGCGCTCTGGAGCCGCTAGTGACTCGTCCCACTCTATTGCAAAATATTCATGAAGTAGAAACTACACCGAGCTTAGACCTCTTGACAAGTCTCCCGAACAGGGATGGCATTCACCATTTGCAAAGAGTTACATTCACTTGCTACTATCTCAGTTCATAAGCATGCTATCAAAAAACAATGTATGGATGACTTTTTCCTTGTAGTTTTATCTGAAAGTTTGCCGAATATCATAAGGGTCGCACACGCATGCTTAACTCGTGAGCGAGCTGTGAAAGCAACTCTCCACGCCGTGAATGTAAATTACATTCACGGCGTGGAGAGTTGCTTTCACAGCTCGCTCACGAGTTAAGCATGCGTGTGCGACCTTTATGATATTCCGCAAACTTTCAGATAAAACTACAAGGTAAAAGTCATCCATACATTGTTTTTTGATAGCATGCTTATGAACTGAGATAGTAGCAAGTGAATGTAACTCTTTGCAAATGGTGAATGCCATCCCTGCTCCCGAATCCGTTTCTGTGACAGCAAAATCCTCAATCTAACGTTCACAATAACTTGTTGCAAACTCAGCCCGTCTAGCTCCAACGTTTCGTTCGCAGTACCTACTTTCATGGTTTTCATTTTCAGGCAATAAATGATTTTCTCCAACAATATTTCAACTCACTTTAAAATCACGCTCAGGCTGTGCAATGTCTGTTTACAAAGTATCGCAAGGGAGAAACGAGAAACGCGAATCGCAAGATTGAATGAGCATATCAGCTGACAAACAAGGTTGCCGCCTTCTCATAACATAGGTATGTTTGCACATGCCACACGCCACATGCCAACTGTGGTTAATGAATACGACATCATCAGTCGAAAAAGTATGCTCTTATTTGACTTTCAAGCTCCCTTGCCGACTTTTTCGTTTTTCATTTTTGGGACATATAACTTCCTAAACTAGAAACATTTCATCTCAATCTGAAAGTCACGCTCAAGCTGCACAAAGTTTGTTTACAAAATAATCGAACAAAATGTAGGCGAATGAAAATATCAGCTGATGAGCAATGTTGCCAAATCAGGGCAAATGACGAAGCAATTAAAAATTTGTTGCTTTTTGTATGAATGTTTTCGAAGCATTTAAACGAATTAAAATGCTCAACTGTAATGGTTCTATAATATACAATTAAATCAGATGACACGTTTAATTTTTAAGCTATTTTTTAACAGTTTTTGAAGTAACTTTATAAAATTGGTTTAAAATTTCAGAACATTGAACTGGCAACTTCACATTGATGATGCTTTTCTGGCTCGGTCGTAGCGCATGTACCGTTTGGAGTGTGGCTGTGCTGGCGTAGTGAGTGTGCTGCTCGCAGTACGCACATTATTGTGCTGATTCACAAAGTTTGAATCGAACGCATATATCTTGATCTTATCGCTTAGTGCGCGGTTGTTTATTCATGATTTTCTCAATCGCGCGATGTAACTGGAATGACGATACAATGTTCTAGTTCGATTCCCGGTATTGATTTTTTAAAAGCAGTTTCTACTGTAACGAGGTGCTCGGGGGGCAAAAAGTTGGTGTTGTTTTGCGTGAAAATTACTGCTGAGTGCCATGAATGCATTTAAAAACTACGGAAATGAATAGAATAGTGATTTTTTCTTTGAAAAAGATTTGAGTGTCGGTTTTTTGAGGATTCGATGAGAATGTGTGCGTGCCATAAGCCAGTGTCAAGTTGGTAGTGGTGATAGCAGCCAAGAAATGTTTTTGTGGATTTTAGCAGATTTCTGTGATTTGAAGGCATTTTCGAAGGAAAATCCCATGAAAAATTATTGGCATTTTTTTCTGCTATCTACTGAATATATGCAGGTGAAGGTAAGTTCACGTTTATTTCATAAAAAAGGCAAAATAAGCTTTTCAAGTAAAAGAAGACAAATAAGAAGCAGACAGTCATCGTCATTGACTGAATCAATTACAAATCCTTCAACCTTAAAATTATTTTGCATCTGAATAGCATTGACATTGTCAAGTCTGTACCAACACCCTAATCCCACACCAAAATACCCTTTTCCTATCCCATGGCGTTTATGTGGTCAGCAAAGACTATTCAGCCATTACCCCTCCTTATCATCGGCTTTGGACTGACTTGCGCTCTCATTGCCCCACCAAATGCTGCAAAATGAAAATGAAAAATGAAAATGAAATATTGATGTATTACCATCAAAGTAATCGTACTGGCTGAAACTAAGGCTGTGACAGATGAATCAAAAAACAAACATTGTTTATCGAAAAAATCGGCCGCAGAGTTTACTACGATGCACTAATATATACTATATATACTAAGCCAAGAATTGTACGTGTCTGGCCCCTTGGATACAAGTAATCCTTAAGGCTCAATAGTGAATCGCATACCTTCCAAAACCAAAAAAACAATAATCCACAAAATGCCAAGCAAGTCATAGAAAGAAAAAACGCCCGATTGTTTATTTTGTGAATTATAACAAACGGAAACTTCCACCCTCTCCGACTCACCAGTCACCCGAAAAAAATGTTCCTTCAGTTCTGGAAAATATATTATCCCCAATTAAGCCTTTAATCGAATTGTCCGCGTGGTCTTGTAGTACCCCTGCTAGGTAAGAACCAGTCATTGCCATACATTTTAAATGCTAGACATGACCCCATGGATAGCATTTGCATATGTAAAAGCTTTCCTGATGTGACTTTCCTATTAGGCAATTCTCTCACCTCATGTTTGTCTTCAAAACCTTGTCAAGCTTAGAAAATTGAAGTTAATAAACAATACATTACAAGGTTCGAATTCCCATAGAATGAGATCATTCATTCGCACTACAACACCATAGGAGATAATATCACATTGGCTGATTACAGTACAAATGCGAAAAATCTCCCTTTTCCCCCTATCCGCAACCCGGGGACGCGCCCTGTTGGATTTCGAAAGCCTCGGAGAATATTACAAACCTTCAATGGCATTCCCATACACTAACCCACATTGCCCATTCAGGGGTCTGACTATTACCTCCTATTACCTATCCCTCAGTTTGTAATATTCTCACCAACTTGGAATTATATTTTCCCGGCACATAAATGACTTCGACAAATGTTCGATATACTATGCAGCACTAGGGGCGGGACAGCTCCTAATACCGGCGCTAATACCGCCTAATAAATATTGTGCGTTGCAAGAAAAACACAATTATGGCGACTACTTTCCAAGGCCTTCAATGATGGACAACATTTGATCGCAGTGCAAATGCCACGTGCAGTCGCAGCAGTCGTCATATCACCCGGCCATGTGGCAATTATTTTTTCAAGAATTATCAAAGAATGCTAAGATAGGAAATTTGAAAACAGATCTGTTTTCTTAGGCGACTGTCTCGCGCGTATCTCTGACTGCGGGTAAAAGTAGTCGCGAAAGTAGATTTTATTTTGAATCGTATAATATTAGTTTCCTAATCCTTACCGTCCACCGTAGCATTTTATTTGTAGTATGTCATGAATTTTCATACAACAAGTAACTGTCACAAAGACGAGAGGTGGGAATACGGTTTGTCTCTTGGTTTGTCGGTCGTGTTTTTTTCTGTTCGTCCAATTGAAAATTTAATCGCTGTTGATTATTTCAGCTTCAATTTCCATAACGGATGTGGCTGTCGAAAACTGAAAGCGCTGTGTTTTGAGAAATCGACGCGGAAGACTTTATTTTATGTGATCAACAAGCTTCTATACATGTGATAAGAACACACAATGTCTCTGAATTTCTGTTGTATGTTAATTTCGAAGTTCATTTAGTGAAATAAACTAGATATGAAAGCTCACCCTACTAATACAAATTTCTCTTTGTCGCTTATCTTTGCATTTACAAATTTAAACCAATCCTGCTTTCTTTCGAAAACTATATCTCGTAGCCGATCACGTGAATCAGCTCAAAGAATCAAAGGAAAAACCTAGATTGAGAGGGAATTGCTATTTATATTCGCATTATTACAAGCAAAGTCATTGACATTCTGTTGTACAATGTCGTTTTGCGATTGGATATCACTACCAACAAAGGCTGTTGCGCCTAACCAATTGAATATTGTCCTACAGTAAGTTCCGTAGTTTGTTCTTCCGGAGTATGAAGAACGGTGTAGAACCAATATCTAGTTATTTTGTTCTAATTAGTGATAGTCCTTTTCATATTCTAGAAGCAATGAAAGCAGAATGGCTATTTTTGTCATTTCTTGTTGATGTCATCAATCAAGTTCAATTAGCATGGCTTACTTGATTAAAAAATGGTCTGGCTATGGGATTAATATTTATTAATACCTCTAATACCGCTAATCAATATTAGAGCTGTCCCGCCCCTAGATGCAGCATCATGATCAGTATAACTATATCAGATGATTTGAAGATCTGATTTTTACAGAATTGTTTGCCATTGATTATACATTCAGCTATTCCAATCATTACTGCAAAGCACATCGACCACATGCCTGAAATCAAAGCTTCCTGGAAGATATAATCCAAGCCCAGGTAATACATCAATATACAATAATATACATTAATACATTAATCACAGAGCATTAATATACCGCAAATAAACTAATATATTTTCAATACACTCATTATGCTAATACGTGTCTAGCCCCTTGCTTGTATCACTCACCTTTTGGGATAATTTGTGCAAAAATACCCGGATTTTTAACGTTTCTAAAATGTGTTCTAAAATAAGTTGCTGTTCCCATAGCAACTTACCTCAATGTATAAGTTGTTATGGGAACAGCAAACTTCCCTTTAGATTTTCTCCGTTTGTGGCTTTTGTTAAATACGGTGTTTGGTAAAGTTAGGCTTGAATTGTTTTCTTTGTGAAAGTTTTCAGTCTTCTGAGCAACTTTGCCGAAGACAATACCTTTGAAGTGATCCAGGATGCGAGATATACTACCTTCACTCGCATAACAGTCCCATCTTTGCTGGGATTCCTATTCATATGGGACAGTTATGCGAGTGGGGGCAGTATACTACTTTGAGGCTAAACTGAAAGCTCCTAAAACACTAGCAACACGTACACTCAGCGAAGTAAACTACCGAAATTCATCAAGATAAACTTATGAAAAAAAGCAGACAAATCACAAAATGATGCAGACTGGAATCGATCCATGAACGTCGAGATCGCTGAGCTCGTGCCCAACCCACGCGGCTATCGACGCTTGAGAATATCGTGTTGCTAAATGTGTATAAAAGCCAAACTGTGAGTCGATTCTGCGTCATAGACCGACCTTATGAAAATCGTTCTAGCCGTTATAAATTGTTTAAAGGCCATTTCATAAGTTAGACCATATGATAATCTTAGGTTTATTTGCCTGAGTGTAGTCAGTGAATTTCGAACTAAGCTGTTTTCTCTATCTATGTTGAACCATATTTCATCCAGATGATGATATTTAATAAATAAATATTTACTCAACGTAATAATAATAATCTGATATTAGAACTAACTAAAACACGCCACCTACCTGAGCCGGTTCCTCCATCTTCGTCGTCGTCGTCTTCGTTCCTTCCGGTTCCGATACGGACTTTACTTGCTTCCCGAACTCCGCCTCGCTCCAATCCAAACTCAAAATCGAACAAACTTCCGCTTTGTCTTCGGTTTGCTTCTGATCCTGATCACCATCGTCACCGCCGCCGCCGCCGCCTCCGCCGCCACCATCAGGACTCCACCGTGACTGCAACTGATCCCAACTGTATTTGTCTTTGCCGTAGCGCGTCGGCGCAAGACCCCGCGGTGTATAATCGATTTCATCGATAACGACCTGGATGGTGGTGATGGTGCACAAGTGCGTGAACGTTAAAAAAATGTTTGGAAGAGAGGGGTGGCCAACTGTTGTCGCCATGCGACCATGTTGGAATCAATTTCACTTACTTCCTGTTGCGCGCGACAGCTGAGCAGTTCCCGTAGTTCCAATGTGAAAGGGCTTGGATCGGCGGAGGGCTTTGAGGGGTGCTGCTGTTGAAACGTAACTGATTTTCTGTCGGATGTTCGCTCATCTTCAAGCAGGATTTCACTTTGGAGTGCTTCCGGGTCCCAATGGATGGACACCAAGGAGGCAAGTTGGGTTGAGATCTGTTCGATCTTGGAAGATTCTTTCTTTTTGAGTGAGGTTCTTGAGGACTTCATTGCGAGAGGAATTTCGGAATTTTCGGATCACAATAAACCGAGTCAATGTGAACTTTGATTAGCAAGTCAGTTTATTTTACAGAAGGAACATCTTTTCAGCTTTTTGTCCTTTTCATCCTTTTTGAGGAAGTACAGATCTGAAAAATTTAAGTGAAAAGGTCATTAATTTCAAATTGTGTTACATTTTTTGGAAATAGTCATAGTATCACAAAATATTACTTGAAAATGCGTATCGCATCGAAGCTTCTGAACAAGGTATCACAAAAACATCTGGATGTTTATTGACCCGTAAACACCCGGGACAATAAATATCTTCTTTGATTTAAAACATTTTATCTTGAGGTTGAAGTTGTGCGAAGAAATGCATGTTATCTCCCCTCTTTGCACCCTCCCCCCATTTAGCTGGGAGCCAAAAATACGTGTTTTTTGTAAATTCTACATATTTTTGGTCAAATTTCATCGTTTTGCTAACAATCAATAGTTTTCACTGATCCTTGACATGCAATGTACTACCCATCATAGTCTGTTGAAATTTTGATCCCAGAGCTATTCTAAGGCCTCCAAAGTACTCCGAAGTTTGTGTCACAAATCCAACAATGTACACCAAATTCTATATACGATGTATGATCACAGAACTCAAAATTCATGGTACATGAATTGGGTGCTCTAGGTCATCCAAACTTCTCTGGAATATATTTGTCTTAAGATCTACAGAATCTACCAGCATTTGTATTCACTCTGTTCAAGAAATTTAGTCACGTTGATGTCTATTAGACATCGCAATACTGCGAGCAACTCGATATTGAGGTAGTTGGACATTCCGTGAAATACAAATAGCTTACAAAGCACTTGGAAGTTTGAGTTACAATATCTACATACATACATGTATCATGCTTTAATTGTAAAAAAGTGGAATGTAGTGTATACTGCAGATGGAGCCTCAGTGCACAACAATAACGCTTTTGGTACATTCGTGGGACGTTCCAGGCTTTCCAAACTATTCTGGAATTATGACCTTCAACGTCTACAGGCTCTACTCCTGTGCCTCTTCACTGTATCGGCATAATTCTTTCACGATTGTGTCTGTTGCACCTCATAATGTTACGAGTATCTCTATATGCTGCTATTTGGGTGTCCACTGGCATACAAATGGACACAATGTACTTTGAAGTACGGATCGCAATATCTGTAAATCTTAGGATATTTTTATTGCAGCGAATGCTCGCGGAATCTACCCTACGCTAATTCTAGAGCCTTTGAATGCAATTCCGATAACTATGCAACATTCGCTTGGTGATCTAGGTCATCCAAACTATTCTGGAATGAAGACCTTCAAGCTCTACAAGCTCTACTCTTGTATTTCTTTACTTTATCGATGTTATTCTTGCACGCAAATTTCTGTTGCATCTCATTTGAAGTGTCACAAATTAGCCAAGAATTCCTCCAGGTGTTCCTCGGAAATTCCTCCAGGAGTCCCTCGAAAATTCATCGTGATGTTCTCCGAGAATATCTCTACAATTTTCTAAGAAATGCCTCCCGGACTTCCCGTGAAATCTTTCACGAGTGTCCCGGAAGTTTCTCGGAAATTTCTTATAAGGCTATGATTGAATTCTACCAGGAGTTTCGCAGGAATTACTTCAAGAACCTTTCGAAAAATCCTGAAGGAGTTCCCCTGGAAATCCTTCGAGAATTCCGCGGGAATTCCTCCGGTAGTTCCCCGAGGATTCCTGTGGTGTCCCCGAAGGATTTCTCCAGGAGTTCTCTGAAAACTCATCCAGGTGATTTTTCCTGGGATTCCTCCAGGAAGCTTTCCAGGAGTTCCTCCAAGAATTTTCCCAGGAATTCCTCCAGGGGTTCATCCAGCGAATCCGCTAGAAATTCTTCCAGGGATTCCTTAAAGGATTCTTTCGGAGATTTCTTCAGGAATTCCTTCAGAGCTCCTTTAGGAATTCAACCAGGATTTCCGTCAACAACTAATCCAGGCATTTCTTCAGGAATTCCTCAAAGTTTTGTTCCACAAATTCCTCCAGGGATGCCTCCAGAGTTTACACCATGAATACTTCCAGGGATTCCTTCAGGAATTCCTCCAAGGAATTTTTCCGATTAATTTTCCCAGATAATTTTTCCAGAAATTTCTTCACGACTTGCTCCAGGAATAACTGTTAATTAATCTAGAAATTTATCGAAGGGATTCCTTCAAAAATTTCTCCACGGTGTCGTCTAGAAATATTTCCAACAGTTCCATCAGTCATTCCTCAAAGAATTCCTCCAGGAATTCCTCCAGGATATACTCCAGGAATTCCCTCAGGAATTACTTCAGAAATTCCTCTAGAAATCACTCATTGAATTCTTCCTGGAATTATTACAGGAGTTCCTCTAGGAATTGTTCTGGGAAATACTCCAAGAATTCCTGCAAAAAATATTCCAGGAATTCCTCCAGAAAATACTTCAGATATTCCTCCAGGAATTTTCCAAGAATTATTCCAGGAAATCCTCCAGAAATAACTCCAGGAATTGTTCCGGAAAATACTTTAGGAATTCCTTGCGTGAATTCCTCCAGGAATTGTTTTAGGACTTCCTCCAATTTATGGAATTCTTGCAGAAAAATACTTCAGAAGATCCTCCAGGAATTCCTCCAGAATATAAAAATTAAAAAACAACTTCAAAAATTCCTCTAGTAGTTCCTTCTGGAATTGCTCAAGTAAATTCTTTCAGGAATTGCTCTAAGAATTTCCCCAGGAAATTGTTCAAAGTATCCTTCACAAATTACTACATGAATTCTTCCAGAAAGTACTCCAGGAACACCTTCAAGATTTTCTCTAGAAATTTCTTCAAGAAGTTCTTCAAGTAATTCCTGGAAGAATTCTTTTAGGAATTCTTGAAGTAATTCCTAAAAAAATGTTCAAGGAATTCCTAGATAAATTGCTAGAGAGATTCTTGTTGGAATTTTTGAAAGAAATCTTGGAGGTATTCCTGAAGAAATTCATGGAAGGGAATTCTGGAAGGGATCGTTGGAGAAATTCTTGGAGGATTTCCTGAAAGAATTCTTGGAGGATTTCCTGAAGGGATTCTTGGAGGAGTTCTTGGAGAGATTCCTGTCATTTCTGGAAGAATTTCCTGGAAGAATTCCTGAAGATTTTTATCGAAAAATCGCTGGAGGTATTCCTAGAGGAATTGATAAACCAAATTTGCTCAGATGATTCTTTTGAGGGTTTCTCTTCGAAATATTTATAATTATTTCTTTTGGAGTTTTATTCGTGATTTTTTTTCCAAAATGCTGTTCAAATACCAGAGATTTCTTCAAATGTTTCTTGAAATATGTTTCAAGTATTCCTCAGCTAGAGGTTTTCTCCAGAAATTGTTCTGGCATTACTTAAAGAACTTTTCAATTTTTTTCATAAAATTCGCATCAAAATTTGATACCGAAATTGCTACAAGCATTTCATGACGGGATTCCTCCATGGATTGTTTTAAATGGCTGCAAAAAATACTACAGGTAGCTAACAGGGATTCCTCCGGGACTTCCGTCAGATGTTTTGCTCAGAAATATATTTGCTTAATTTTTTCGAAACTTTATCAGAAATTTCTCTATAGTTTCTTTCATAAAAAAATACAAGAAAATCTAGCCAATGAAGTTCATGCAATAGTCCAGCAATTCAGACAGATGTCCAGCTGATTTTTTTTTTATAAAAGTCTACAGACATTTGTTTTTGAAATTCTTTCAGGAAATTCAGCAGAAACTTTCCAAGGAATCTCCCCAGAGTTTCTCTCTCCTCAACTCCTCAACTCCTCAACTCCTTAAGATATTTCATCAGACATTCTAACATAGATTGTGCTAAAGTTTACGATTTCTCAATACTTAGATTACTCAAAAAAGTCTTCAGTACATAAAAATGAATTCTTATTTTTTTTTAAATTTCCAGATTTTTTTCAGCAATTTCGGGAAAAATTTCAAAAAAATTTTTTCAAATTTTTGCCTTTCTCGTACACCAAGGTGTACCGAAAGGCTATATGTTCACTCCAAAAACGAAAATTTGATAGAGCCCCCGGAGGGGTCAAGTGTTATATACCAATCGACTCAGCTCGACGAGTTGAGATGATGTCTGTGTGTATGTATGTGTGTGTGTGTGTGTGTATGTATGTGTGTGTGTGTATGTGTACAAAAAGGTCACCTAATTTTTAGATAGTAAATATGAACCGATTTCAACGACCGATGGTTCATTCGACGCGGTATATTGCCCCATTGTTTCCTATTGAAAATGGTTCAGATCGGTCCAGCCGTTCCGGAGTTATGGCCATTTAGGTGTTCCGGACCGGTACCCTAGGAAGGGGCCAGATACGAAAATGCAACAAACCCATGCATGCGACCCATCAAACCACTGCATTTTCGATTATCTGATGAACGGGAAGTAGGAAAATGGTCTCAGACTATATCTGAACCGGTTGTGTTTCGGAACCGGTTCCGGGTGTCCTGCCGGAAGTGGCCAAATATAAAATTGAACATAACCCATGCATGCGACACGTCAAATAGCGGCATTTTCGATAACCAGTTGAATGGTGAGCAGGAAAGTAGTGTCAGACTATATTTGAACCGATAGTGTTCCAGAACCGGTTCCAGGTGTCCGGCCGGAAGTGGCAAACTAAAAAAGTGAACCAAACCCATGCATGCGACACATCAAAGAGCGGCTTTTTCGATAACCTGATAAACGGTAAGCAGGAGAATAGTTTCAGACCATATCTGAACCGGTTGTGTTCCGGAACCGGTTCCAGGTGTCCCGTTGGAAATTGCCAAGAAAAAAACAAACCCAGGCATGCGACACATCGAATTGCGGCTTTTGCGATGACCTGATGAACGGTAAGCAGAAAAGTAGTTTCAGACTATATTTGAACCGGTAGTGTTTCAGAACCGGTTCCAGGTGTCCCGCCGGAAGTGGCCAACTAGAAAAGTGAACCAAACCCATGCATGCGACACATCAAATAGCGGCTGGATTGATAACCAGATGAACGGTAAGCAGGAAAATAGTTTCAGACCATATCTGAACTGGTTGTGTTCCGGAACCGGTTCCAGGTGTCCCGCTGGAAGCTGCCAATTAAAAAAAAACAAACCCAGGCATGCGACACATCAAACAGCGACTTTTTCGATAACCTGATGAACGGTTAGCAGGAGAATAGTTTCAGACCATATCTGAACCGGTTGTGTTCCGGAACCGGTTCCAGGTGTCCCGGCGGAAGTGGCCAACTAGAAAAGTGAACCAAACCCATGCATGCGACACATCAAAGAACGGCTTTTTCGATAACCAAATGAACGTTAAGCAGTAAAATAGTTTCAGCCCATATCTGAACCGGTTGTGTTCCGGAACCGGTTCCAGGTTTCCCGCCGGAAGTGGCCAATTAAAAAAACCCAGGCATGCGACACATCGAATTGCGGCTTTTTCGATAACCAGATTGACGGTAAGCAGTAAGATAGTTTCAGTCCATATCTGAACCGGTTGTGTTCCGGAACTGGTTCCAAGTGTCCCGCCGGAAGAGGCCAACTATAAATCTGTACCAAACCCATGCATGCGACGTATCAAAGAGCGACTTTTTTGATAACCAGATGAACGGTAAGCAGGACTATATCTGAACCGGTTGTGTTCCGGAACCGGTTCCAGGTTTCCCGCTGGAAGTGGCCAATTAAAAAAGTGAACCGAACCCAGACATGCGACACACCAAAAAGCGGCTTTATCGATAATCAGATTAACGGTAAGCAGGAAAATAGTTTCAGACCACATCTGAATCGCTAATATAGTGAACTGACGAAGCTGAAGGGGTGAATCCTGCTGAATGCTTCTGATGATGACCGAAGAATAGTAGGTCGAAACGCTAAACAAGCTGTATATCACCGATAATCACCAATCAATCCTCTAAATAACATATCTGAACCGGTTGTGTTCCGGAACCGTTTCCAGATGTCTAGCCGGAAGTGGCCAGTTTAAAAAGTGAACCAAACCCATGCATGCGAAATATCAAATCATCAAAAATGTTCGATAACCAGATAAACGGGCAGCAGGAAAATAGTCTTTGACCAAGCTCTGACCACACCAAAGATTACCGGCAGTGTTGCAGAATCAGGATTATGCATCGCTAAAAATACAACAAAACAAAATCGATGCAAGCGATACATATGCGTAAAAGAACAAAATTTTGATAAAAATTCAAGCGATCTTGCAAATCACACCATTTTCCTGAGGCGTAATTATACAGTAGGATGAATCAACGTTGTAAGGGAAAATTTTAATTTTATAGCACTTAAATTACTGCCCACAATTTTGATGCAACTGGTTGAGCCATCGCGCTCTGTAACACGGTTGAAATTTGAATGGGTTTTATTATGGGAAATTTTACTTGCTTGCACTTTTCTTGTCAAACTTTCCATGAATCTTATGCTGCCGTTCCCCGCCCAATTGTCCCATGTTATATGGGAATCCCATATAACATGGGATAATTATGCGTATAACGGCAGTATAACCAATGATTAATAAAGTAAAGGCTAAACTGTGCAGAAAAAAAATTGCTGAAATGTCTTGATAATGTTCGGCATCCAGTGCTAGTGAAGCAAGCAGTCTACTGAGAGGTTTAATATTTTTTGCAATTTCTCATCGTAATAAGCAGTTTTCCCTTACGAAAATCTGACAGAAAAGGCTTACTTTCCCACACCAAATTAACAGTGTGGTAATGGTTCAGTACAGCACTGATTTGCGTTGCGTAATGAACCATTACAGCACTGTTTTCAGTTTTGATCAACTTCTTGATGCTTCTGGACGCAGGTTTAAAAATTTCTGACAACTACACAGCATAACCTGCTATGATCACACTTTCTTAAACATAGCTATGAACATCAGTGTGGAGTTTGATGAAAAAGTTTTGTTTTAAATTATCCTCAAATCTTGCCTCAAGTAGTAATTTATGAAATTGCGAATAACGTTGAACGAAACTCGGTGCAGAACTCGATTTTTACAGCACTCATCGTAATGTACAACTCGTGCTTTAAAAATCCTCATTCTGCACCTTGTTGCGTAAACTACTATTTCAGCTCTGCTTATAGGTTTAACATAATACATAACATAGGAATAAGAGCCATCAATAAGTTTCCAAATTCGATTATGGCTTTGATAAGGTTCTTGCTTTTCTGAACAAGGCTGACACAAATTTCGATTTTCTCTTAAGTCAAGAGGTGTTCCCCTTCGAAATTTTGGATCGGAATTCAACATTTTGAGGAAGGGCACAAATGAATAAACCAATAAATTTTTAAATTTTAAGGTGAAGAGTCCTCCAGAAAATTTCTTACCAAACCCGATGAGTTAAGCGGTTTTGCTTAATTGTTTGAGTATTTTTTTCATCAAATACATTTATTATTTATCAACTCCACCCCCTCATTGAAGAACGAGCACTGTGACAAAAGAAGAAAATGATATTTTTTCCGTTCTAGAGTATTTTCAGGATTCAGGAACACTTCGGCTTATGTCGACGGAAATATCTTAGAGTACATATTCGACGAGAAAGGCGCTATCACCACTAGGTGGATTAATCTGGGTTTTTAGTGATATTTTCAGAAATTTTCCACATAGATTTCAGAAATTCCTCTAAATCCCGAAAGACTTGCAACCAGGGAGAATACAAACTGTTCAAAAATTTCTCCAAAGATTCGAAGGGATATATCATAATAAATAAAACAAAAATAAAAAAAATCCTTTCGATGTTTCTTCAGTAATTCTTCAAAGTTTCTTGTAGGCATGCTTTTAAGAAACTTATGAAATATTTTTCCAGAGAATTCAACACGATTTTTTTCTGAGATTTCTTCTGGATTTTCACTAGTAATTTTATGAAAAATTTTCCCAGCGTATTTTTATTTTTATTTTTTCTTGGAATACTTCTAGACTTCTTTTACCGTCTACCTCCATTGGTTTGAACGACACCTCATGCAAACCAACGAAGTTCATTTTTTATTTGATCTTCTAATAACCCTGTGAGACTCAACATACACACTGCTGCTGGTAGCCTTATTTGCTGCTTTGATTCTTAACCCTTCTTGTGCATCAGTGCCATTTTTTTTACCCAAACCGTACAGTATGTCAGCAAGCTGTTCCCAACTTGATGCAATAAGAAAGTTAAACAAGTGTTAGGAATTCCGCAAGAGTTTTGTAAATCTCTCCATAGTTTTTTTTTTCAAAGAAGAGATTCTAAGAGGGTTAGTTTCTGAAATTCATTAAAACAAATAAAGAAACATAGTGGTCACTCCTCACATTTTGAACAATTCCTATAGCAAGTTTTCCTCAACTTTATAAACTAAAGATTTTTCCTATGAAATATTTCCTAATCTAATTCGAGTTTAACATTTTTGAAAAATACTAAAGTCCTCCTCTCTCCTCTTCTTGGCGTAACGTCCTCACTGGGACAAAGCCTGCTTCTCAGCTTAGTGTTCTATGAGCACTTGCACAGTTATTAACTGAGAGCTTCCTCTGCCAATGACCATTTTGCATGTGTATACCGTGTGGCAGGCACGAAGATACTCTATGCCCAAGGAAGTCAAGGAAATTTCCTTTACGAAAAGATCCTGGACCGACCGGGAATCGAACCCGTCACCCTCAGCATGGTCATGCTGAATACCCGTGCGTTTACCGCCTCGGCTATATGGGCCCTGTTTCTGTTGTATCTCATTTGAAGCGTCGGAAATTACCTAAGAATTCCTCCAGGCGTTCCTCTGAAATTCCTCCAGGAGTCCCTCGAAAATTCATCGTGATGTTCTCCGAAAATATCTCTACGAGTTTCTAAGAAATGCCTGCCGGACTTCGCGTGAAATCTTTCACGAGTTTCCCGGCAGTTTCTCGGAAATTTCTTCAGGGGCTATGCTTGAATTCCACCAGGAGTTGCGCAGGAATTACTTCAAGAGCCTTTCGGAAAATCCTGCAGGAGGTCCTCTGGAAATCTTTCGGGAGTTCCGCGGGAATTCCTCCGGAAGTTTCCCGAGGATTTCACGGGAGTTCCCCGAAGATTCCTCTGGTGTCCCCGAAAAATTTCTTCAGGAGTTTCCTTGAAAACTCCTCCAGGTAATGTTTTGAAGTGTTTCTCCAGAAATTTTTCCTGGGATTTCTCCAGGAAGCGTTCCAGAGATTCCTCCAAGAATTTACCCAGGAATACCTCCAGGGATTCCTAAAGCGATTCCTCCAGAAATTCTTCCAGGGATTTCTTAAGGGATTTTTTCAGAGATTTAGTCATGAATTCCTACAGAGCTCCTTCAGGAATTCATCCAGTCATTTCTTCAGAAATTTCTCAAGGTTTTGTTCCAGAAATTCCTCCAGAGTTGCCTCCAGAAATTCTTCCAGGGATTACTCCAGGAATTTCTTCAAGGAATTCCTCCAATTAACTTTCCCGGATGATTTCTCCAGAAATTCTTCCAGGTCTTGCTGCAGGAATAACTGCTAATTGGTCTAGGAATTGATCAAGGGATTCCTTCAGAAATTCTACCAGCGGTTCCATCAGTCATTCCTCAAGGAATTACTCCAGGAATTCCTCCAGGATATACTCCAGGAATTTCTTCAGGAATTACTCCCCCTGGAATTATTACAGGAATTCCTTTAGGAATTGTTCTGGGAAATACTCCAAGAATTCCTACAAGAAATATTCCAGCAATTCATCCAGGAAATACTTCAGAAATTCCTCCAGGAACTGCTCCTGGAATTTTTCCAAAAATTATTCCAGGAAATCCTACAGGAATAACTCCAGGAATTGTTCCGGAAAATACTTTAGGAATTCCTTGCGTGAATTCCTCCAGGAGTTGTTTTAGGACTTCTTCCAATTCATGGAATTCTTGCAGAAAAATACTGCAGGAAATCCTCCAGGAATTCCTCCAGAAAATAAAAATTAAAAAAAATAACTTCAAAAATTCCTCCAGGAGCTCCTTCTGAAATTCCTCAAGGAAATTCTTTCAGAAATTGCTCTAAGAAAAGTTAGTGATTAGGAACCAACAATGGTTTGAAAAGGCTACTTTTAGTGTTTACTTCATGTTCCGGAAAAACAAAATCGATTTTACTACCACAGAAAAAAGTGCCATCTGTGATATTTTTAGTTTGGAATGTCGATGTATTCCTGGAGAAATTTCTAGAAAGATTCTTGGTGAAATTTTTGAAAGAAATCTTGGAGGTATTCCTGAAGAAATTCATGGAAGGGATTGTTGGAGGAATTCTTGAAGGTTTTCGTGAAGGAATTCTTGGAGGAATTCCTGGAGGGATTCCTGGCATTTCTGGAAGAATTCCTGAAAGTTTTTATCGAAAAATCACTGGAGCTATTCCTAGATGAATTTATAAAGGAATTCCTGGCCAAATTTACTCTGAAAATTCTTTTGAGGGTTTTCTCTTCGAAATATTTATAATTATTTCTTTGGTGATTCGTGATTTTTTTTCAGATTGCTGTTCAAGTAAATATGTTTCAAGTATTTCTCAGCAAAGACCTCTAAAAAATTCTCCAGAAATTGTTCCGGCATTACTTAAAGAACTTTTTAATTTATTTTATAAAATTCACATCAAAATTTGATTCTGAAATTGCTACAAGCATTTCGCGACGGAGTTCCTCCATGGATTGTTTTGAATGGCTGCAAACATGACTACAGGTAGCTTACAGGGATTCCTCCGGGACTTCCGTCAGATATTTTGCACAAAAATATCTTTGCTTTATTTTTTTGAAACTTTATCAGAAATCTCTATAGTTTCTTCAAAAAAAAAAAGATACTAGAAAATCTAGCCAATGAAGTTCGGCAAAAGTCCAGAGATTCGTTCAGATGTCTAACTGAAATTTCTTTATAAAAGCCTACAGACATTTTTTTTATTTTTTTTCCAGGAAATCCAGTAGAAATTTTCCAAGGAATCCTCCAAGAGTTTCTCTGGAGTTTCCTAAAAAAATATTTATGTAATTTTTCAGACAACTCCTTAACATATTTCACCAGACTTTCTAACATAGATTGTGCTAAAGTTTTCGATTTCTTAATAGATTGCTTAAGAAAATCTTCATATCATAAAAATGAATTCTTATTTTTTTTTAAATTCCAGATATTTTTCAGCAATTTCTCCCAAGATTGCAAAGGCATTTTTCCAGTGATATTTTCAGAAATTTTCTACAGAGATCACAGAAATTCCTCTAACTCCCGGAAGAGTTGCAACCAGGGAGAATACAAACTGTTCAAAAAATTCTCCAAAGATCTCTTCGAGTATATCTTTTGGAATTCTTTTTAATGTTTTTTCAGTAATTCTTCAAAGTTTCTTGTAGACATGCTTTTAGGAATCTTATGAAATATTCTTCCAGAGAATCCAACGCGATTTTTTTCTGAGATTTCTTCTGGATTATCACTAGTAATTTTATTAAAAATCTTCCCAGCGTATTTGTACATTTTTTTTTCTTGGAATACTTCAAGACTTCTTTTACCGTCTACCCCTGTTGGTTTGAACGATACCTCACGCAAACCAACGGAGTTCATTTTTTATTTGATCTTCTAGTAACCCTATGAGAGTCATCATACACACTGCTGGTAACCTTATTTGCTGTTTTGTTTCGATTCTGCGTTCCGTTTCACCTCGTTCCATGTGCAGAATGACGTATGAACCATTTTTAGTATTGAACGGGGGTAGACGGTAGTGCCATTTTTTTACCCAAACCGTGCAGTATGTCAGCTGGCTGTTCCCAACGTGATGCAATAGGAAAGTTAAACAAGTTTTAGGAATTCCGCAAGAGTTTTGTAAATCTCTCCATAGTTTTTTTTTTTCAAAGAAGGGATTCTTAGAGGGTTAGTTTCTAAAATTCATTAAAACAAATAATGAAACATGGTGGTTATTTATCAAATTCTAAACAATTCCTATAATAAGTTCTCCTTAACTTTATAAACTTAAGATTTTTCCTACGAAATATTTCCTAATCTGATTCAAGTTAAAAACTCTTAAAGTTTGTGAATCGCACTCCAATTACCCAGCAAAAATTTTTGCTGTACAACAGTGGAACAAACTATTCTTAAGCAAACTTTAGCTTAAGAAACTGTAATTCAGCTAGTTCTGTTACTTGGGTACTTTATTAATGCATCGGGAATTACTCCAGAGATTTTTTTTGCAGAAATTACTTCTCTGGATATTGCTAAGGAATTCCACCAGAGTTAGAATCCCTTCAGAAGTTTGTTTGTTCTTATTTCATTTTGTTGTTTTTTTTTTTAAATTTTTTTTCAATTTTTCAGTTTAGTCCGGCAACATTGCTTTCCCAGAAAACCTCCCTCCTAGAAGGGATTCATAGAAACCCTTATGTCTTCAAGTTTAACACCTACATTGATTTAGGAATTCTCCATGAATTGTTAAAGAGAGTTTCAAAGAACCAACTTCAATATTTCCTTAAAGCAAATCCTTCTTGAGTTTGTGGGATCCCTCTATTTTTTTGTGATTCCTCAGGGAGCTAGTTCTGAGATTCTTTTTGGGTTTCTTTCTGAAGTTTCCTTCCAGGAGATTTTTCTGAAATTCTTAACAGGGTCCATCTCAGGAACCCATTCCAGGATTCCTTCTGAGATTCTTTCTGGACTTCAAGGGATTTCTTCCTGGATTTCTCATGGAGTTCCGAAAATCCTCCAGAAGTTTCATTCGAGATTCTCCTAATAGCTCCTAAGGAAAACCAGAAGGAACTTGCTGGAGTATTTCGTCAAGGGAATCATGTAGGAACTTCATGAGGAATTCAATAAACAAAATACTCCCTAATAAACTCTTGAAGGATTTTCATTACAAACATCTGAAAGAATTCCAGAAGAACTTTCCGGTATAAATTTCAAAAGAAATCCCGGAAGAAGTTTCCGAAGAAATTCACGAAGGAGTGCTTGGAGAAATGCCAGAAGCAATTCCTGACAAAAGCCCAGAAAATAAAACCCGTAGGAATCCCCGATGGAGGTCCCGACGGAATACCGGAAGGAGTTCCCGAAAGAATCCTGGATATAGTTCCTCGAGGTTCTATGAGGAATCCCGGAAGAAGTTCTCGCTGGAATTACCGCAGGAATCCCTAAAGGAATTCTTCAAGCAATCTTAGAAGAAGTTCCTGAAAGGAATCCCGGAAGGAGTTCCAGGGAAAATCCCGAAGAAGTTTTTGGAGGAATACTGAAAGAAGTTCTTGTAGGGTTCCTGGAAGGATCTCATAAAGAATTTCTGTGGAAATCCCAGAAAGAAACCCCGGCAGGAATCTCGTATAGAATTACAGGAAGGAATCCCTGACAGAGTTTTGGAAGGAGTTTCTGAAGGAACCTGGGAATGAATTCCTGAAGCAAAAGCACAAGAGAACTCGTGGAGGAATTCCGAAAGAAATCCGAAATTACCAGGAATACCTTCTGGAGGTCAGAAAACAATTTGAAAACATTCCAAATGATACTTTTAGGAGACTAGTTGTTTTCTGTCCTGAGCACCAATTTTAGGAGAATCTAGGAAGAAATATATCGGGGATGAAGGAACCTAGGAATACCTGAAGTAATCTCAGAAGGCATTTTTTAAGAAATCCCAGAAAAAACTTTGGAAGCATCTCGGAAATAATTCCTGGAGGAATCCTTTCGAGGAATTCCAGGCGGAATCTTTGTAGAAATCTCAGAAGAAACCCCTGGGAATCCTACATAAAACTCCTGGAGGAGTCCAGGAACAAACTTGTGGAGAAACCACGAAGGATTTTTTGGAGGAGTCCCGGATGGAATCCCAGATGGATTTCCTGGAGAGGTGCCACCGTCCGTGGAAGAGTTTAAGGGCGCACGGGACGGTTGAGAAAATATCCATAATTGCTCTGCTGCTATTATGAATTCGGTTTTTGACTGATCTCTAGTCACATTGACAGGTAACTGATGAGAGCGAAAACAGGAAATGAGCCAAGGCTGTCTTTGTTTTGCTCATGCAGACTGTCAATGTGACCTGAGAATTAGGTAAAGGTCATACAAGGGAGAATAACGAATTTTCTGAAGAATAACTTAGAAATATGCGCGGAGAAACGTCTGAAACGAGTTTTTTGCATTTTTTTTCTTTCTACAGTAAATTTGCGAAATTTTCTTCAGAATGCCTTTGGTTTTTGTGTTTATTTATGTGTATTTCAGCAAAATACAGGGGGTGGCCAAAATGTTTGGGATAGGCAACTTTTTTTCTCCCATAAAAAAGTTCAACATGCTGTAACTTTTCATAGAGTGCATCAAAAAATCTCAAATTTTAACTGTTTGTCAACCTGTTATATATGCATCATTGGTACAAATTTAGGCTCGATTGAATAATTTTTCGCGAAGTTAGAACCGTTCGGGTAAAACACTATTTTTTAGACAACTCATTTTTGAGCTGTCATATCTCGGAAACCAGTGAACCGAAATCAATGATTTTTTTACGGTTATCAACAATATATTGATACTTAATGCAACGTTATAAAATACATTTTTTCGGGACAAATCCAAAGTGTCAATCCATGATAACATTTTTCAACGTTCAAAAAGTAACTATGCTTTAATAGTTTGTGAAGCATTTGTATATTGTTAGTGTACGTTCAAAATTTCATTCTATTCGGTTCACTGGTTTCCGAGATATGACAGCTCAAAAATGAGTTGTCTAAAAATAGTGTTTTACCCGAACGGTTCTAACTTTGCGAAAGATTATTCAATCGAGCCCAAATTTGTACTAAAGATGCACATATAATAGGTTGACAAACAGTCAAAATTTGAGATTTTTTGATGCATTCTATCAAAAGTTATAGCATGTTGAACTTTTTTGTGAGAGAAAAAAAGTTGCCTAACCCAGATACAAAATACAAATTTAGAAAGAGGAGGATCGCAGTAAGCCGTGCGCGCGGGCGGCTGCTTTAAAATTTTCTGTCACGCGTTTTTCGTCTCCGCGTTGTTTTTAATCAGCCGGCCGAATCGTTAATAGTGGCGCTATGCCTTCCGGAAAGTTTTCCATTGAGAAGCGCTTGCAAAGTGATTGGAGTGTGATTTGCAGTGACGATGCTGCCAGTCAGTAGCCGGAGGCCACCTTTTTCGTGTCGGTTTGATAGCGCTACCGTCGATTTGTTAGTGCGTCGTCATTACCAGTGTGCAGCCGGGAAGTTTTAGTGTGCAAGAACGTTTGAAGAATAAGTTTGAGTTAAGGATTCCTCTGGTGAAATGGTGGAAAGTGCAAGTTCCCTTTGAAAAAATATCGAAGAAATATTTTGGCGCCTCAGAAGATAATATATTATAAGATAATAATATTATGCTGTGAAGAAGTTGTTTTTCTCTGCGTTTGGCTGGCGCTTGTATATCGTGGATCTCGAGCTGAAACAGTTTCTGTTGATGAAAATCAGTTTCCACCTGCGGTGATGCTGCAAAATTTGGTTTTCTATTGGTGTCATTTATATAATGTGAATTAGATGAAATGTTCGCGTGTTTTGAAAAGAGAAAATTTTGTGTTCAGATAAGTTTAGTTTGAAAGTGTACGCACCCGGCATATGGTCTGGCGATGACAAATTGTGTGAGTTGTAGTTACTGTTTGAATGTTTCTATAGTGTCGCAGCGGATTCCTGAATCAACGAATTGTAGGATCGACGTCGTACTACAAAGCTACTCAATAAATGGGTGAGACCTTTCCAATTTACATTATATATCATCCAATATGACACATTTACATATATTTCAACCATATTGACCATATACAATCTGGAGCGTTTGGTACGGTATGTCCACGCATCCTTCCTCCTCTGTAGATTCAAGAATTACTTCGACGAAAGAACAATCATTCAAAACTCGAGGTACTTCAAAGAATCATCTTTGCGGCAAATACAACGCAGTAGGCCTGGCCGCTTTGACGCTTGTGTCATATCTATGATATGCTGCAAGCCTCAATATTGACAAGAAAAGTAATCGGGCATGATCTAACCCGATTACTTTCCAGGATGCTTTCTCGTACTGGCTGCGTTTGTATTAGATTAGATTAGATTAGATTAGATTAGATTAGAGAAAAAAAATTGCCTAACCCAAACATTTTGGACATCCCCTGTATATAGAAAAGTTGCTAACAGAGCGTATTCTGTAAGCACTTCTCGAGATTCCTTTGCATTCTTGCATTCATGAATTTACAATTTAAGAAGGAAGATAAGTTGGTTGTTGTGGTAGCATTTGTGAAATAAAATCCAAAAATAATGCGTTCTGGGAAATAAATCTTTCTATATATAAATGAGTTATTTTTAAGTGATTTAGACCTGATTCACTCCATATTCAAGATATACAGGTCTGATTTACTTCATATTCAAGCGATTCAGGTCTGATGCATTTTATAATCGAGTGATTCAGGTCTGATTCACTTAATGTTCAAGTGATTCAAGTCTGCTTCACTTCATATACAAGTGGCTCAGGTTTGGTTCCCATCATATTCAAGTGATAAAGGTCTGATTCACTTCATATTCAAGTGATTTAGGTCAAATTCACATCATATTCAAGTGATTCAGGTCTAATTCACTTCGTATCCAAGTGATTCAGTTCTGATTTACTGCATATTCAAACGATTAAGGTCTGATTCACTTCATATTCAAATGGTTCAGGTCTGATTCACATTATTTTCAAGTGATTCAGGTTTAATTCCTATCACATTCAAGTGATTCAGGTCTGATTCACTCCATATTCAAGCGATTCAGGTCTGATTCACTCCATATTCAAGTGATTCAGGTCAGGTTCACATCATATTCAAGTGATTCTGGTCTGATTCACTTCATATTCAAGTGATTCCCCAACTAACAATCACTCATTTATCAGTCACCATTATGACGAATTTATTCAGCATAATGTTGAATAACATTTGAATTATTTTCACGTACAACCTATGTTCGGGTTTTGTTCACACAAATTTGGAGAAGTTATAAAGCATCATGTTGTGCACCAACTTATTTTTTTGTTGTTCAAAGCGTTTAACAAATGTACAGGAAAGTTGTTATTCAGCTTTGGCAAAAATGATAGAAAATAAATAAAATGCAAAAATGTTGAACTCTCACGAGAGTAATTCTTTGCTCTCATGTTGAGAACACCTATTATGAAATAAGAATTACATATAAAATTACCTAAATCCGGATTAGAACTCGAGACCTGTCGATTGCCAGCCGCATGCCATCCTATCTGCGCCATCCTAGAGATGGTGAGATTCAGCACCCAAAGCAAAACATTATCTTCCCATGACTCAATAACGATCACTCCTGAACTTGTGTTCAGCAGTGGTGAATTAGCACAGCACGTGCTAATCAACTGAACAACGCCTTATACTCAACAGCTGTTCAGCCCAAAACACGTGTTTTCCATTCTGATTCCGCTGTCAGTATTTTTATCGCACGGTGAGAAAACTTGTATCGAGTGCGGCCAAAAAGTGCTGGTCTTTATTGAAGATATTGTTTCCAGGCGTACTAATTGCGATATGAATATGTTTTTATTTTTATTATTAAATATCGATCTTTAAAAATGTATGACAATATGTGGTGCGGTATTGAACATGGTGCATTCACAGCATCTGTTCAGGTAATTTACTCATGCTCAGTCGAAGATCCGTTAAGCAATTTTTTTATTTATGCTTTTGTCATGGAATTTTGATGTTGTGTTCAATAAATAGTAAATAAGGCTGTTTAGGGATACTTGAAATGTGTCGACTTCTGAATGCTGTTTGGTTGTCTAGGTGACTGTGGGAACAATATTCAGTAAACAGACAGCACTGAAATGTCAAATGCATCGATCCAAGCGTCTCGTACTATCGAACTGCTGCAGAAGATAAAACATATAATAATCAAGGTACAAGATATCTTGTTACAGACTAATAATAATAAATAAATGCCTCATTTTTACATTCATTACGTCTCTTGACACTCAATGTTAAACTACATATATAATTCTATTCTGTTTTATTTTATGTGATTCGTTTAAAATAATGTTTTTTTTAAATAACTTGGTTGTCTAAACAGTTTTAGCCATGATTTATCCCATAATCCGAACAAAGTTCCGAGTCAAACTATGACGGGCTGAAGGCGTTTATTTGACAAGTGAAAGGCACATTGTTCAGGACCATATGCTTATCGATACATCAGCTTAATAAGATGCAGACAAATGTTTTGTTAGACTCTTTTGTTAAGGAATCAATGCTTGTCGAATAAATTTCTTGTTAAACTTTTGAAAAGTGCTTTAATTTATCATTGTTGATACCAATGAGGAAAGTCGAACATTGACTACATTCTCAATTGAAAAATCACTTAAACAGTAATGTGTAGAGCATAATTTTAGTTCAGCTATCATTACCATTATTAAGCAACAATTCAGCAAGCTTGCTTGTTTGTGCCTTGCAATTGTTAGTTGGGTCAAGTCTGGTTCACATCATATTCAAGTGATTCAGTTCTGATTAACTGCATATTCAAGCGATTCAGGTCTGATTTACTTCATATCCCTTTCGGGGATTCTATAACATTTACCCGAAAACCATTTACCCGAAAACCATTTACCCGAAAGACATTTACCCGAAAACCATTTACCCGAATGTAACATATACCCGAATGCCAAATAACCGAACGCGACATTTACCCGAATGCGACATTTACCCGAATGCGACATTTACCCGAATGTGACACTTACCCGAATAGTTTATTACTCTGTATAAATTATGATTTTGTGAGTAAAGTTTATTTGTTTTGTTCAATGCAAAAAGTACATGTATTATTTTGTATTGCGGTTCAGACAAATATTTTTGATGTCGAATTCCTCAAAAACACATTTCAAATAATTTTCTCTGAAATGATCCGCGATAGGAATTCACAAAGTAAACACCTGAATAAAACTAATCACTGCAGCTTAATATTTTTTGTGTTTGTTGTTGGCATTCCCTCTAGAGATTTACCCTTCTTTGATTCATAAGCTGTTCTTTCGATAAGCAAAGAACAGTTTATGATTTAAAGAAGAGAAAAACTCTATTTGTAGGCTGAATGGTCATTAGATGGAATCGATTAGAGAACAGCCCTCGGCAAATCAACATATCATTAGAAAAAAAAAAAACTTTGATAAAAAAGTTGGCAATTTGTTCACGATACAGAACATCCTGTTATTAAAAGAAGGGAAAATTCTTTGGTGTAGACTTGGAATCCATTACTCAATCCTGTAAAAATGTAATTTAAAAGAACATCCTATGATCGAAAGAAGAAAAAAACTCATATACAGTTAGTAGTTCGAACGCCAATAAAATATGCAGCAGTACAACTCGAAAGAACAGCCTTTGAATAGAAGAATAGGAATAGTTTGACCACCAAACAACTTAGTAAGGTTAACACTATTTCTGTAAAAGAAACTCTACCAAATTACCTCTAATGCCATGGCCCGAAATCCATAACCCCGAATAGGCCTTTATCCCAAAAGCCATTACCCCGAATGGGTCATTACACCGTTATAGGTAGAGAAATGGATAGTAAACCAAGCATACTCACCGAGTGGTCATTAGGCCGAAAAAATGATAGATCGATCGATTAGTAGGCCTCGAAAGAACAGTCTATTCTAAAAAAAGAAAAATATCTTATCAAGTTGCTAATTTGGCCACCAGTCAATTGTGTAAATCTTAACTTGAAAGAACAGCTTATTATTCAAAGATGGACAAATCTTTCATGGAGTTAGAAGCTCGTCTGCAAATAAATTATATAACATTCCAACTCGAAAAATAGCCTCTATTTCCAGTTTGGTCGACCAACTCAGCTACAGTACACAGTTGGACTCTACAAATTCAAAAGAACAGCCTATTTTAAAAAGAAGGCAAATATTAGAAGAAGTAGAGAATACTTGCAGTATGGCTGCTAAATTGTGACCGAGTATATACATGTATATAAGTAGCTCAAAGCAGCCTGTGTTGTTAAAATGTAATAGCTTGGTAATGAAAAAGTAATTACACTCGAATGTTCAGTTGTGCTAAGAACAGTTCAATTTATCTCAAACTTCTTGGTTACAATTTAGCATTCATCCTCATGACTTTCGGCATGAATGATTTTTAGCCGAATGGCTCGATGTCTTTTCGTGCATTCTCACTTATTAGAAAGCTAGCCATTTGACAAGGTCTGGGGCAAGAACTCAATACCAAATGAATTATGATAAAAACGAATTTCGTGAGGGTATGGTTATAAGATCGTCTATTTGAAAGAACATTCAACATATAAAAGAAGGAAACATTTCAGATTAAAATACTTATAGCTTTCAAAGGAATAACTTCGAAAGAACAGTCATTGCTTGAAATAAAAAGAATTCTGAAATAAAAACTTCAATAACTATATTGTAACAGCATTTTATAGTTCCAAAGAACAGCCAATAATAAAAAGAAGGGAGAATTATTTATTAAAATATGATTCGGAATGAGCACCAATAGCAAATGTTTATGCATATTTTAAGAGAACACAATATTTTCAGGTTAGGTAAGCATACTGAGCTCTTCAGGATCCGTATTTGAATAGACAAGTACATCGTCTTCGGCCATCGGATATGCACGCTGAATATCAGGCAAACTGTTTGAATCAGCAACCTTTCCCTTCGTCGCAGTTTTATTAAATGCATTGCATTTGCTTCTTAAGTTTCCGTAAACCCTTATTTTTTTATTCGTTTTTATTAGGGAATTTTAACTTATGCTAAATCTTCCCTCCAAGTAAACCTTTCACGAATCACAACGTTGCTAAAGATTGCCCAAGGATTACCCTTTTCTAACTGATTAAGTTTTATCAACTTCTAATAAATTGTCCACAGTGAATACTTTTTGAGCGACCTCCTGAATGATTTCGGGTTGGCGTTCGGGCTTGTGATGTGGAGACGTTAAAAAAAAAAACAAAACATCAAAAAATCCTCAAATTAAAATTGCATTTTGACCGCCAGTTAGTTCTGTACCAGAGTGCTTGATAACCACTTGGCCTGATGATTATAAGGTCTAACGAAAGCCGACTGTATAACACCGGGCCATAACATATTTATTATTGACAAATCATATGGGGATCAAGTCCACGGTTTTTTTTTGCATTTTTCGGGTAAGTGTCGCATTCGGGTAAATGTCGTATTCGGGTAAATGTCGTATTCGGGTAAATGTCGTATTCGGGTGAATGTCACATTCGGGTAAATGTCGCATTCGGGTAAATGTCGCGTTCGGGTACTTGTCGCATTCGGGTAAATGACGTTCGGGTAACTGTCATTCGGGTAAATGTGTTTCGGGTAAATGGTTTTCGGGTAAATGTTATAGAACCCTTTCGGGACGGAGCTTAAAAAAGTGAAATTTCCATACAAATTGCTCAACTTTGGCTCTCCTAAACTCTGACATTTCCCAAAAAATCAACAATTATTTTTCCTTATTTGAAAGAACTACTCTTTATCTTTCGATTTCTAACTTTGACTTCCTTGATAAATCGGAAATAAAAAATATGCGACAGATAAAACTTTTTCATGTTTGATGGTTTTTGCCCACTTTTTGTTTACCTTGTTGTGGTAATTTTCACAGGCAACGTAAACAAAAGTTTGTTTGCACACATTCAAGTATAAGTAATGGCTGAATTATTGAAACAGTGTGATGTAAAACATAGTCTAAATAGATGAAAAAAATATGCAAAACAGTTACCGCTTAACAGCACAATTGTGCTGGTTGGTCACGAAACGGATATTCAAGTGATTCAGTTCTGATTCACTTCATATTCAAGTGATTCAGGTCGGATGCACTTCATAATCGAGTGATTCAGGCAAGGTTCACATCATATTCAAGTGATTGAGGTCTGATTCACATCATATTTTAGAGATTCAGGTCTGATTCAATACACATTTGTAACCGGTTGGTTCCAATGTTTAGATTTTCAATTGTATGAGTGTTTGTTTTGTGGAAAATTCACGTTTTTAATATATAAATAACAGTAGACTCACCCTAGCGAGAGAAAAAGCCGCTGTAAACAAACGACGTTGCTGAATGGAATCCGCTAAACTCTCCGCTAAAATGGTGATGAATAAATGCTAATAGGGAAGAAATAGGCTTTGAGATGAGTGCTCATGGGCGCGGCCATCTTCCTTTTAAGAAGGTTGGTCAGATATTAAACAGGCGTCCGTGTGGTTAGACCAAGTTTTCAGTGCAGTGAAGTTCCGTAGAATTTGTGATACCCCCCCCCCCCCCCTTTAAGGGAAGGGCTTGGGGCTATATATCCGGACTACCTCCGTTCAGGTAAATAGGTCTGGGATTCGCCTGAGGACCACCCTGACGGAAACTTCAATTTCCTTTTCTATAGGACCTCGTATCCGTTGAATAGAACGGTCAACACACGGCGGCTCGGAAGTCAAAATATGGCTTCCGAGCCTAATAGCCAAGGATTCGCCATCGTCTATTCAGGACGATCTCCTCAGGCCATTGGCCTTAAGTGTCAAGGAGGAGTTCCCCTCTCGGCCGTCCAAGGTGGCCATGCCACGGCCGGCCGATCGTGTCTACGAGGGAAGACGCCTGATCGCCCGACACCACCCAGCAACGCCCGCTGGTCCCTGCCGGTAGAGTACCGGCCTAAACCCGACAAATACTGCCATTCACCGTTCCCAAGCTGCCCCGGCGGCGAAATACCGGCCACACGGTAGTGCAGGAGCAGCCGTGTGGGCCAAAGCGACGAAGCGAAGAAGCATCTGCAGCAACGGTAGTGAGTACACCTTCCAATGTCCACGTCTCGCTTACACGCCACACAAAAATGTACACCCACACCCACACGACACCCTAGGAACCAATAAATTGTTTAGAAATGTGAAATTTCCTGTTTTTCATACTTTGTCCGCGAAGCCCCTCCGATTACCGAGTAGCATGCCGGCCCTGAGACCCAGCTCGAGGGGTCTCATGTTACTGAGCTAGAAACCGGGAGTAATTGGGAGCCACTGTGGCTGCGGAGCAGCCACGTAAGTCTTCGTGGTTACACATTCAAGTGATTCAGGTCTGGTTCACATCATATTTGAGTGATCCAAGTTTGATTCATTTAACATTCAACTGATTCATGTCTGATTTACTTCATATCCAAGTGATTCAAGTCTAGTTCACTTCATATTCAAGTATTTCAGGTCTGGTTCACATCATATTCAAGTGGTTCAGGTGGGATTCTCTTCATGATCAAGTGATTCAGTACAAATTCAATTCATTTTCTAGTGATTCAAGTCTGATTCCCTTCGTATTAAATTTATTCTTGCTGTAGAACTTGCTAAACATGCTCAAACTTTACATGCACACCACTCATACTAGCTCCACCTAGTGGCAGAACTTTGAACTAAACTGTTTGCCGACCGAATGTAAATGGCCTTCTATTACAACTTTGTCGAAGAACCGATCCTTCCATTTTATCAAGATCGTGAGATAGAGCTAATTAAAATGCTCATATTTTCATGCTCGCTAGCGTCTCCACAGCGATGCCACAGCCCTTCTGAAAAACTTTGCCGAAGACTTGAACTTTCTACACACTTAATTTGGAATACCGTGTTCGTTAAATTTTTGACGAAAATAGAACAGCTGTATACAGCTTTACTGCATTGTTTACCTTTTGCACCAGGTTTTGACAGTTGGTGTACCGAGCCTCAGTAAAATCGATTACCGAAGCTACCGAAATAGTTCTGCTGTTCTATTTTCGTCAAAAAAGTGCTGAACAGGCAATTCAGGATTGAGTGTGATATCTTATTGGGATCAGGATCGATATGGTTGAAAATGCTTATTGTTACGTAACCACTAGTGTCACCTAGTTGTGAACTAAACTGTTTGTCTTTAAAATGGTAGTGACCTTCTGAACAACTTTGCTGAAGACTGGTATCTATATGCAGATAATCAGGATTTAGAGATACAGCAGCATGAATTTAAAAGTGATGCTAAACTTTTCAAACAGTAGGCCTGGCCGCTTCATTTCTTGTATAGCATCTCCGATGTGTTGCAAGCATTGATAATGACAAAAAATACAGAGGTTTCCAGGATTCTTTCTATGAATGGCTGTGTATGTGTGCAAATAATCCGAAGCTGATGGATGAATTAAATAAGCATATAGTATGAAACGAATGACTTACTGAGAAGACTGTTTCCGCTGGGATGCACCATAGGATTATTCGGTTCCATGAGTCGCTGGACGGCCGAATCAAAGGCCAACGCGGTCACTCTTTGGAACAATTTTGTGACATTCTCCCCCGTTTGGGCCGATACGGTCCAAAACTCGGCATGTAGATCACTGGACATGGCTATGGCTTCCTTTTCCACATCGGTAAGGCAGGACGACTCGTTAACCTACAAAGTTTTACTATGTGTTTGTGATCGGTATTTAAGATTGGAAATTTAACAAATTACCAGCAAATCCTTTTTGGTTCCAACCAAGAACTTCAAAACTCCCGGAAGGTTGACCTTCAACGCCTCGTCCAACCACCTGCGAGCGTTCAACAACGACTCGGCTCTGGTAAGATCGAACACCACGACCACCACGTTTGCATTGCGATAGTAGGCCTGGCTGATACACTTGAAACGCTCGTGGCCTGCTGTGTCCCATCTGTTAACCGCAACGAAAACACCAGATTACTATGATGCGATTCAACTCCGAACCCCCCAACTCACATTTGCAAACTGTACGAATGCCCTAAAACCTTAAACTTCTCCACCTCGAAGTCCACTCCGATCGTGCCGCGATACTCCGCATCGAAAATCTCGTGACAAAATCGATTGACTAGCGAACTTTTCCCCGTTGCCACATCGCCCACGAAAATCACTTTACACGCGCACAGATAAAAGGGCGTAACTGTTCCAGCATTATTGCTACGACACACCCGCTTAGTTCGGTCACTGAAATCCACCCGATCGCGATACGGACTGGCCCGATCGCAGTAAGCCGCGGGCATCCGATCGACCTGCCGAGTTCCGTAGTCCACATTGTTGTTCAGCAGTTCGTAACTGGTTGATTTTTTGCCTGCTTTCCGAAAAGTCGGCATCGTTTCCCACGGTATCACGTTTTTGTTTTTGATGATAAATAACGATAGCAAAAAACTCGCAGTTTGCGTCGCCACGACGGACCTAGCGCGACTGATCCTAGCAGGCGAGGCATCCCTTCGGGCGCGAATGGAAGGATCACCCACGGCAACCACCCAACCGAAGCGCTGCGCTGGTGGTGGTGTTTGTGTACCAAGGACAGGCTCAGAATTTCGTTCCCTAGGGGTGTACGGCCCATATAGCCGAGGCGGTAAACGCACGGGTATTCAGCATGACCATGCTGAGGGTGACGGGTTCGATTCCCGGTCGGTCCAGGATCTTTTCGTAAAGGAAATTTCCTTGACTTCCTTGGGCATAGAGTATCTTCGTGCCTGCCACACGATATACACATGCAAAATGGTCATTGGCAGAGGAAGCTCTCAGTTAAAAACTGTGGAAGTGCTCATAGAACACTAAGCTGAGAAGCAGGCTTTGTCCCAGTGAGGACGTTACGCCAAGAAGAGGAGAGGAGGGTGTACGGCCCAAGTGACGACGACGACGTACGACGGTACACGCACGCAGTTCTATGTTTCATTTATGGAGCAAAAGGACACGCTTCACTTGGGATAAAGGAATTGGGAAACGGGAACATGCTACTACCGTAGGGGAGTTTGGGGTTAACATATCTTAATTTTTTTTAAATCAATTTACAAAAGCATCAATTTATGGATTGAAACACATTTGAATTGAAAAGACATCTAGTAACCCGCTTATCACCTGCATTCGCAGACAGCGAACAGGAAATACGCTCACGCTTACGGTTACCTGTTCGACTGCCAACAGCATAAGCAGGCATGTTCGCATGTTGTCTGTTCTGCTATGCGCTACCGCCAAGGCCTGCTTGATGAAATGCATTTTTATTTACCATGAAAAAGAAACGAACAAAAAAACATCGGTTCATTCCTAGATTCCTCCACAATATGGGACTTTGATGAAGGGATACTCGAAGTAACAACAGCTGAATTTTTACTGCTGGGAAGTGCGGCGCGCTTATCGGAGGTTCCCTTTTCTGTTGTTGCTTCCCACTCTACGCACAACGGACTTCGCTAAGCATGTGGGTAGAAAGATGAGCACGTGAGAAAGGATCATAACATTGGTACCTAACATAGTGTGGAGGGTGACGCACGCAACAGCCTGGATAGAAAGCCCGAAGAATAATGGCGTAAAACGGAAATGTAGACATTAGAAGGATCTTTGTTCGAAACCTGATACACTTAACTTGAGGCCAGGTGTGAGACAGAAAGAACATTAACGATTAATTTGCACCTTTCCAAATTGAGGATCTATCCACCTAGTATGTATTAGCATTTGCAATAGGTGATTTACGATACAATATAACCTCGACGTTCCTAGAACAACATCTGGTGTCTGACAACTATTTAGAACCTAAATATTACAACTTAACGCGTAGTTTTCATTCAATCTTAAATATTTACATATAATTTATGTATGTATAGTGCGCTGAAAGGCTGTATCACAGACAAACAGGCGTAACACCTTGAACGATTTTCATGGAAATCCATCGCCCAGTTCACACTACCATCACCTGGTGGAAAAGTTGCACGAATCACTGTGTTGTGCAATATTATCAACAGAAAGCGCTAGTTTCAAACGTCAAACGCATAGAAAAACGATGCGCGCGCCTCTGGTTGTGAAAGCCACAACTATAAGAATTTAAAATTATCGTTAAAAGCGTGGTCGATGGAAATTTCGCAAGTGTTACGTCTGTTTGTTTGTGGCTGTATAATCACTTCAAAACTTATATTGAGATAGAAGTTCCGGGTAGTTATTGCTAATACTTACAATAAAGATTCCTATAGTACGGTTGATTGATACCGTACTGTGGGAATTCGCACTATAGAAATCCACGTAGTATTTTTTTTTTATTTATGACACTTTACACTAAGAGTGTGACATTGTTGTGGTTAATGTTGTTTTATTTGCGTTTGCAAATTATTGTTGATATTTTTTCCAAAAATTTGAAAAAATAGCAGCGTAATCGAAGTATTCTGAAATGCATTGCAAGTTGGCGCTAATAATATCGGCAGAAGTGAAGCAATCAGATGTAAGTTTTTTGAGAAGATCAGCGACAAAAGTTTCTTCATGAGCATGAGCTTTCCGAAGACAGAATTAATGAAATATTATATTCTTATTAACCCTTCAGCGCGCGCGCTGTTGTAAAAAGTACAACACTACCAAAAAACCTCGCTTTTCGTATACAGCGCGAGCGCGGTGCAGTTTCGGTTGCTTGATGGCGCGCGTCCTGGAAGGTTAAATTTACATATGCCGTCAATTTATTAATAATAATAAATATTCATAATTTATTTAGTTTCGAGTACAATACCACACAAACGACGACGCCTTCTCACAAACGATTAACATGTTCATTTGGCTCACACTTTGACAGTTCTCTCTGCACGATTGGCTTACAATGGCTGCCTTCACATATCTCTATATGTAGGATTACTAGTAGCAGTACACTGCCCACCTCGACAATATGCTTGCTGTCATCGACGCTTTAGGGGAAGGCCACCCAAGGGGAATGTCACTAATCTTTGTTCACATTCCACATTTTCCAAACGCAGTTCCGTAGGTAATCATCTACCGCAACATTTCCCCAACGCCACAGACATAATGCAACACTGAATAAATTTCCATCGAGTGTGGTCGCTCATTTTAAGACTTCATAGTTGTGGCTTTTCCAACCAGAGGCGCGCGCATAATTTTTCTTTGCGTTTGAAGTTTCACACTAGCGCCTTCTGTTGACGATATTGCACAACACAATGCTTCCTGAAACATTTCCACCAGCTGATGGTAGTGTGAGGTGGGCGAAGGATTTTCACAAACATTGTTCTAGATGTCTGTTTGTCTGTGGCAACGCGATCCACAGTCAATGAGCTACACGTTCACTTTGAAGCCGCACAAGTGCTCAAAACAATTTTACACGCAGACGAGAGCACGTTGTCAAGACAAAGATGGGTGCCGAAGTGATTTCCCATTTGGTTTTGCTGGACGTTCGGCACTTGTGCCGGGAATTGGCGCTGGACTAAGTGCAGTAAATTCGTTCAAAATCAACTTTCCGGGAGAAAATCTTTACAACAATCACTGTTAACAACAAGTACCGTAAACCGGGGTCAAATTGATCTTCGGGTCGAAATTGATCAGTCGTATTTCCGTTAGATTAAGCATATTCTAAGTAGTTTCTTTGCAAGTGTCGTGCTGTTGGAATCTGATACTATACGATAATGACAACATTGTTAAGGAAATTATTGAAAGTATGCTTTATCTAGCGAAAAAACGTCTGATCAATTTCGATCCGAAGATCAATTTTACCCCGGTTTACGGTACACGCAATAAGGTATCTGATCCAAATGGAAAAAGTTAACGAAATCGGTCCTATCGCTGTGAATTAAGGTAATGCACAATTTTGTTTACCTGTAGTGCTGAGAATGAGGTCAAACACCCTATATATCCCTATATATATTCTTTATTATTCACTCCATGAAACTGAACCTACTGAACCTCTAAAATGTTGGACAGTTCTCTCAGATCATTTGTCAGACGTAACATAAACAAAAAGAGGACGGCAACGAGGTCGGTAAAGTAGATGATATTTTTTGTCTTGTACTTTTGTAGTCTTATCTTATCTTATATATATATATATATATATATATATATATAAATGAGTTTAAAGTTCCTTTGAGGCAACAAAACTCAAGAACGAATGAACCGATCAGCATGACTCTTGCACGGTTTGGTTCGTATTCGTGGTGGCTGTGTTTATATGTACAAAAGTTACCACAATCAACTAGAAAAGTAACAAAAATGATGAAGTACTAATTTTCCATGGGCTGGGAAGGAAATCAACACGATCAAAATGAAATCAATCTAGAGTGCGGTGGTATTTTGAGATCAATGGTTGTCAAACCACCCCAAGACGGCAAGACAAAGTTTGCCGGGACAGCTAGTATTGTATAAAACACTGTTTGTAGTTTGGAGTCTGATACACAAGTGATGTTTATTGCTTGTTCAGCCAATGTCATCCTAAGCACAGCCTACTACAACTTTATTCGAACTCGAAAAACGAATGAATAAAGAGAAAATTAGTAATAAGTAAAATAGTAAGAAGTTCTAGTTTGACATTTGAGATCGACCTTGACGTGATGGAAGTCGACATTTTTGCACTGGGGATTTAAAAATGTTCCTACACTGAAATAAATTTTGTTGTGGAAACTACCGATTCCATAGTAAAATTACTAACCGTACCTATGATTCTCAACCGACAACAAAATCTGTTAAGGTAACTGAAATATATATGCTTGAAATTACAATGCATTGTAGTAAATTTAACTAAACGCATAGTCGTCTCAACAACAAAACATTGTTATTTTTTCCTGGACACGCATTTTACAACACAGTATGGTTAAAAGTACAATAATGCTCATTTGTTAAATTAAGATTATTTTTAGTAATGTTAACTGCACTGCTAGTTAAGTTGACAGTGTTTTAGTGAAATTAACTGGAAATTGTTGTCGGTTGAGAATCATAGGTACGATTAGTAATTTTACTATGGAATCGGTAGTTTCCACAACAAAATTTATTTCAGTGTATCTGACATACATGGTGAAGAAATATCATTAAAAGTATGTGTCATAAGCTAGGAGCGGGACAATAAATTAAAAAAAAAAAAAATATTATCAATAAAATCGTCAAAAAAATGAATAAATATGTACTCTTGGACCATATTGTGTGATTTAAAACAAGAGTCTAGATAGGACTTTAGAAGCCTATTGCCAAACATTTCTGAACATAGCTCACTGCCCATACACTTCTTTGAAAATTTCTTCAGAAATTCGTTCTGGATTTTCATCATGAATTTTCCTTGGAACTTCTACTGGAGTATATCTAGAACTTTCTCAAAAGATTCATCTCGATTTCACTGGTTTACGGGTTACTCCAGAAATTCCTTCCGAAATTCCACCTGGGGATCCTTAAATATTACCTGATTTTTTCCAAGAATTTCTAAAAAAAATGTCTAGAAAATTTTCAAGAAATTCTTTTATAAACTTCTCCAGAAGTTTCTCAAGGAATTGCTTAAAAAATGCAATTTCAGGAGATTTTTTTTTCGATAAAGATTCGGAGATTCTTTCAGAAATTCTTCTAAGATGTTCCTTCAGAAAATTAGAAAATTTCTGGAACAATAGTCAATGGACGAATTTCTGAAAACTTTCTGTGTGAACAACGTATAGATAAGCAAGTGTGAAGGTCCCTAGAAAAAAACTTTTGAAATATTTTGAATGGAATTTTCGTGAAAATCCCTGGGAAATATTTTTGAATAAATTTCTTTAACAATCCGTGGTGAAATTATTAAAGTTATTCTCTGAGGAAATGCCGGATATATTTCTGGGGAAATACATGGAGGAAATCTTGAAGGTATCTCCTTTTAAACTACTGTAGGAATTCATGCGGGAGTTTTCAATGGAATCTTTAGAGCAATTCTTGAACAAATATGTGGTGGAATTCTCGAGAAAATTCCTGAAATTATTTCTAAAGCTATCTCTGGAAAATTTTCTAAAGAAACCACTGGTGGATTTAGTGAAAGCATGTTCGAAAGAATTTCTTAAGGAATGCCTATAGAAAATTCTGAAGGAATACCTGGAGAAATTTGAACATCCAAAGTATTTCGTGGGGGAGTAAGAATCCCATAAAAATCTCCCTAAAGGATTTTTTTGTAGAAATTTCTGGAGAAATTCAAGAGGGAATATCCGAAGGACATTTCTTAGAAAATTCCTGGATAAATTTCTAAAAAAAAAAACGCCTAAATAGTTTCTGAATAAAGGGCTTGGTAGATTTTAAAACCGAATTCATGGAGCAATTTCTGAAGAAATCTCTGAATTAATTTTGGAAGAAATCCATGGAAGATCTTTCTAGACTTTGAATAATTGGACTAATTTATGGAGGAATCTTATCGGGATTGTTTAAGGAACCTCCAGGGAAATTTTTAAAATAATTCTAGGAAAAAGTTCAGAATGAATCTCTTTCAGAATTCCTAAAGGAGTCTGTGTAATTTTTCTAAAGAAATCCTTAAGGAAACTTCTGCAGGAATTTTCGATTTTCTTAAAAAATCACTGAAAGCATTTATGAAAGAATTCGTGAAGAATTTTATGAAAGAATTCTCATACGGATTCCAGAAAAAATCTGTGCTTTTCCAGAAAAAAATGAAGAGAATCTTCTTAAAAAATCTTAAGAAAACTCTGAAGCATTACATGGAAGATTATCCTATAGCAATGGAGTAATATCAGAAGGAATTTTGGGAAGGTTTAAAAAAGTTCCATATTCTGGGGGAAAAAGAAATTCAACGAAATTTAGTATTTAACACTAACAGTTGAGATTATCGGATTGCAGAGCATTCATCTTTACTGAGAACATTTATGACACTTTTCAAAGGCAAGAGAATCAGACTCGGGCTACTTGGCCACCAGTTTCTTAATCCGTACTACAACAGCTTGTTAAAAATAGCATCGCATTAGGTTGATATATTTGCCATACTTGCCAACGGAATTTCCAGCCCACTCGGCAGAAACAAATCATTCACATCTTCTCCTCGGCGATGGAACAAGGCATTTGTATCGTCTGCAAGGCATTGCAAGCTGCCATCGCATTGCGCGCACGACTTCTCTTTTGGGCGGCATCAAAAGAGCGGAGGAAGCCACCACATTTCATAACTTGTTCAATTAAAATGATTGATTCTTAGCTCAACTCAACCATACATATGGAGAAGTACGTATGTAGGTACTGGACCAAGAAGTGCTATGCTTTGGGTTTGGGTCGCAACCGAGGGTAAGTGAATGGATTGAACTGGTTTGCTACTTCTTCAATTTAGCTGAGAAAAGAATCTATTCCATTAGTTCGAAATGCAGTCACTCGTTTCTAGATGATAAGTAAGGACCTGATTTATTTCTGCTTCTTCGAATTGCTTCTTTTCCATCATTTTAGCTTAGGAAGACTCATTTTTTTAGATTAGTAGATTGTTTCATGTTTTGGTCCACGCACATCAACACCCTTATCAGTAAGAGCAAACTTCAGACTATCTGTTAAAGGTAGCTGATGGTCGTGGGTGGATGCAATTGGGCCCTACAGAGAACGAAACATGTTTGTTTAGAAAAAGCTCTTAGGCTCTTTTCACATGTTATGCTATATTTAGATATGACAGTTCTAAAAAAATCGGAACGCCATAATTCTTTCACTCGGTTTCATCTGTGTTTGTTTTACATTCAAACTAGCTGTCGCGGCAAACATCGTACTGCCTGCCTACTGTGTTTTTTGACATACAGCTCCTTAGGGACGTTCCCCGCAAAGTTATCTGCACGTGAAGCCCCCCGTTGCAGAGACCGGAGAGGTCTCACACCAAGCTAAGAACCTTCCCAGGCCCCAAAAATACCCACATACAAAATTTCACACCGATAGGTACAGTAGTTTCCGAATGCATAAGGGTCAGACAGACAGACAGACAGACAAACAGACAGACAGACAGACAGACAGACAGACAGACAGACAGACAGACAGACAGACAGACAGACGGACAGACAGACAAATTTGTTCTCTGAAAAAAAAAATCGGATTTCCGAAGATATCGGAGGTTCCTGAAATTACGGAAAAAATCTAGTGATTCCGAAGAAAACTAGCAATTCCGGGATATAAAAGTGTTCTCGTAATTCGAGAACAATAAATGTGTGGAACAAATTAAGAAGAAACAAAATTCTTCCAGGATCTACAGGAGTTTCATTGGAAGTTTTATACACAATACTATTGTGAAATCTTCTAGGGTTTCTTTCAGAGGGTTTCCTGGGAACTCATCCAGAAGTTTGTAGGAAACTCCTTTAAGAGGTCCACAATGAATTCTTCTAGAACTTTCACTAGAAAATCCTCACGAAGTTCCACCGGGAATCCCTCTGTGGATTCCACCAGGATTTTCTTCTGGGAGTTGAACCGAGAATCAATCTAGGATTTCTACTCGAAATTTCTTGGAAGAATCCGACCACTGATTCCTCCTAGTTCCACCAGGAATTCCACTAGAACTCCTTCTGGGAATTCTTCTACGAAATTCGTTATAAATTTATCTAGAGTTTCACCGCTAATTTCTCTAGGAGTTCCACTGGGAATTCCAATAGGAGTTAAACTGGGAATTCCATTTGGAGTTCTATTGGGAATTCCTCTAGAAGAGGAGTGGACTTGGCATCCCACTACCGACAAACTCATTAAATGTGTTTGCTTCATTCCTTCCGAAGGGAAGTAAAGCGTGGATCCCGAGATGAACTAGCCCCGGGTTAAAAATCTCCTGAATAAAGATAAAAAATCCTGTAGAAGTTCCACTTTGATTTTCTCTAGGGGCTCTGGGTTCTTTCTGGAACGATTCAGAAGTTTCCCTGCGAATTCTCACTGAAGTTTCTCCAGGAATTCTTCCGGAAATACCTTCGGAAATCATCTTAAATTTTCTGCAAAAATTCTTCCAAAAAAGATTTTCTAGACAATCGTCAAAAGTTTCTGGAAGTTCTTCAAAAAGTTTCTCCGTAAATTCGTGTGGAAATTCTATAGCCAGTGTCTCCGGCAACTTCAACGCAATATCCCGTGTGAATTATTTTTGAATTTCTGTCCAAGAATGCTTCCGAAAATTTTCGAGAGAAATAATTTGGCATTTGAAATTACCTCTGGGAATTCTTCCAGGTATTTTTCCATAATTCTTTCAGCATTTTCTCAAGCAGAATTCCACGATGACTTCTTCTAAGATTTTTGTCCCTTCGAGAAATATTCCAGAAAATTCACCAGCAATTTTTCCTACAGTTCCTTACTCAAAATAGTTCCCACGAGAGTTCTTTTGGTAGTTCAGGAATTCTTCCGAAAACTTTATCGTGAATTCTACCGCATTTTCAGGACTTCCTGCAGAATTTCCTCCGTGATATCTTGCACGAGTTTTGTCCGAAGCTTTTCAGAAGTTCACAGATATGTACATGTTACCCTTAACAGGAATTTTACCAGATTTGCTGGTATATCTTAAGGACAAACGTCTTGAATTCCCGCTTCAACATTGCATCAGAACTTCAGACGCACAATTCTCAAGAAGCAATCATTCTGTGCTTTCTAACTACAATTGTTTAGTAGTTTCATGGGTTCCATCATAAATTCTGCTAGGATAGCCACTTGAGATCCCTCCAATAGTTTCTTTTGAAATTCCTTCAGGATTATCATTTAGGATTACTCCTGGAATTCTTCTAGGAGATCCTCGTGGAATTCCTTCTGAAGTTTTTCCTACAATAATGGGGAGAATTTCTGAAAGACTCTTGAGACCAATTTTAAAATGAAATCCATGAGAAATTCCTGAATGCATTGTAAGAAAGAAGAAGGAAAATACTTCTAAGAAGAAATAACGAGATTTAGGAGCAACATCCGGAAAACTTCTTGAAGAAAATAGTTCAAGGAAACTGCCTGAGTAGAAGGCTGTCACCACAAAACATAAGGATGTTCAACCCTAAAAGTAAAGATATACATATTTGAAGAGTTTTTGTAGAACATTAGTATTAAAAAAAACATGCAGAGGTTTCGCCAGAGCAATTTTTGAAAAATTATTCTTTTTCATGAAAATTCTTAAAAAATATTTTTTTTCATAACATTTTTTTCACTTCTGACATTTTTCATTTTTTTGGTTAATTTCTATGGACCTCTAGGCAATCTTGAAGGGTATTGGGATTTGAAATATTGGGTTTATATTGATGGCAAAACCTTCAATTTTTTCTGATAAGTGGTCTATTTTTCGAGCTTTTTCCATCAAAATTTGCTGAAAAAATACGAGAAGTTTTTTTAAATTTTCAACATTGAAAATTATATTTCAGGCCAAACATTTGAATAGGTCCTATCTGCATTTGAGAGGCTCTCTTTGTTCACTTTCTCTTTTAATTATTGCAATGTAATGGTACACTTTTCAACAACTTTTGAAGTACAAATCAAAAGACGATTGTTTTGACCATCGTTCAATGCAAGCAGACAATCATAATACAAAGAAACAGCTGAGATATTAACGAAAGAGAGGGAAACCAAAGAGATCCTCTCTTCTGCAGATAGGACCTTTAGACATGTTTGGCCTGATTTGATAGGATAATTTTCCAATTGTTGCACGGCCAAAAACTCGCCTATTGTTGGGGAATTTTTAGAAGTGCAACAATTGGAAAATTACCCTAGTACTATTCAAATGCGTTATTTAAAAAAAAAGATGAAAAATATCTCGTCTAGAAGCTGAGAAATTACGCTTTCAGCGAATGGACAATATTTCAAATATTTTTATATTGGTATTTATGGCACTCTAATGTATTTATGTACTGAAGTTTGAGATTATTTCGTGGCATCTCAGTGAGTAGTTTAACTATAAAGAAAATATTAGAAAAAAATACAAACAAAATCAATGTAGGAATCTCTGAAACAATTAAAAATCATTCCACATTCAAAAACTATTATGCTATTGATAAATGGCAAAAGCATATAATTCTTGGAGGTTTTCAAGTTGTTGTTACTCCTATTTTCAGATTTTCAGTTCTTTTTACTACTTTTTTCTTGTCTGAAGACGAGACGCAGACTCAAGTTTTTCTAAAGGAATCTTATGAGATGCACAAAAAGGAATTTTGTGTAAAAATTTGTGGAAAATTCCTGGAGGAAACTCTGAGCAAAACTCCTGAAAGAAGGAAAAGCTTTGTCCTGGATTTTTTTTTCAAGGAAGTATTGAAGAAACTCATAAATAAATTACAGAACAAATTTATGATGGAATACCGAAAAGAGTTTTCAAGAAATATCGTTGCTTTTCTCGACTGTAAATGGAAGCTGTAGGGTCGTGGCTTCTCAGGCTTGACAATATCAAAACGGTGATATTTTATTTTGTCCACCAACGTTTTGCTCTGCTTGGGGCTTTCTTGAGGGACTCCACAGAAGCAGGTTCTAGCCAGTGTGGTTCAGTAGAACTTATAGTTGTCGCATAAATCGAGTTTTACCACACAATCAAAGCCATTTCGGAAGGCATATCTACTGGAGAGAAAACCCAATCATAAGTTAGCACTCTGGAAATTAGCACCTGGCCTAAGAACGATCACCATTGCTTTTCATTGATTTTCATTGTTTATTTTTTTATCAATTATTATCATTATTGTTAGCATTAAAATCAAATTTTTTTTTTCATTATGACTGCTTCTTATTTCCACAGAGAATAGACTTACAAGTATAATTTGAAATTTGGGTAAACAATATTTCATCGTCAACACAAATGGCAACATCGTGCCGCTGCAGTTGGAGGAGTTACTCATACTGATGTAAGCATGTTCAATTTTCATAAGGTATTCTTATGGCATCCATACTTTACAGTTATGGCTAAATTTCATAAGGTATTTTGATGAATTTCGGTAGTTTACTTCGCTGAGTGTAGGGTTGCCAATCTGATGATTGGCAACGTTAGTGTTTTCAACTTGTACATATTGGTTTGCATGCATCCCTACTCAAGTAGGATGCAAATCCTGAAGCGGCCCCCAGACAATATCAATATATTGATGGTTTGAAGAAGCCCATCAATATTTATATTGATGCCGGGTGAAAGCGACATCAATATATTGATGCAAATATTGAGGGAAATCAGAAAAGTTTGATTCCACGTTTCAGTATTTCCCCTCATTTCCCCTCTCAGTTCGGCTACGCTAGCCGAGAGCAGCCGAATCGAAGCATGTTTTGTGCGTGTCGCCCTCATTTGTTTCGATCGGCATCATAAAAAAAATTCGACTTTTATGTGGACCGACGCAGTTCGGGTGACCCGGGTCTAACTCGGTGAAAATATTGTCGAGAATTATTGAAAATAAAAATATTGTCAATACTTCTGTCGTCTGAGGTCCGCTTATATTTTGTGCGTGTCACCGTGTTTCGATCGGCGCGGGCCCCAGACGAGCATCAATACCCAATCAATATCGGCACCTTTTGTCAGAAATTTCGTCAAACTGATGGTTTTTCTAACGTATATTTGGAAAATCTTTCGATTAAGCTGAATATTTGATGAAAATTCCGACAAAAAGCACCGATATTGATGAAGTATTGATGCTCGTGTGGGATCCGCATCAATACTTCATCAATATCGGTACTTTTTGTCGAAATTTTCATCAAACCTTCAGCTTAATCGAAAGTGTTTCCGAAAATACATGAAGTTTGACAAAAATTCCGACAAAAAGTATCGATATTGATGGAGTATTGATGCCCGTGTGGGGCCAGTCTAACATTTTCGGCTTTTGTGTGGAGTGACTGAGTGCAGGTGACCCAGGTCGGACTCGGTGAAAATATTGTCGGTACATTTCATTTATTTAGATAACATAAAATTCATGATAATACTGAATCAACAATTTGCCGCCATAATACTCGATTTGCAGCTGCAGCTCTCCAACGTCGGTCCCGCCCAACACTCGCCAGATCACGCTCCACCTGTTCCACCCATCGCCGTGCTCTCTGCGCTCCACGCCTTCTTGTGCCAACCGGATCAGTTGCAAACACTAGCTTTGCAGGGTTGTTGTCCGGCATTCTTGCAACATGCCCTGCCCACCGTATCCTTCCGGCATTGGCCACCTTCTGGATGCTGGGTTCGCCGTAAAGTGCAGCGAGCTCGTGGTTCATCCTTCTCCGCCACACACCGTTCTCCTGCACACCGCTGAAGATCGTCCTTAGCACGCGTCGCTCGAAAACTCCGAGTGCTTGCAGGTCCTCCTCGAGCATGGTCCATGTCTCGTGCCCGTAGAGGATTACCGGTCTTATTAGCGTTTTGTACATGGTGCATTTGGTGCGTGGGTGATTTTTTTTTTCGACCGCAGTTTCTTCTGGAACCCGTAGTAGGCCCGACTTCCGCTGATGATGCGCCTCCGAATTTCACGGCTCACGTTTTGTCAACCATTAGCAAGGAACCGAGGTAGACGAATTCTTCTACCACCTCGAAAATATCCCCGTCTATCGTAACATTGCTGCCAAGGCTTGTCCTGTCTCGCTCAGTCCCACCTACCAGCATGTACTTTGTCTTAGCCGCAATTACCACCAGTCCGACCTTTGCTGCTTCACGTTTCAGGCGGGTGTACTGTTCTGCTACCGTTCCAAATGTTCTAGCAATAATATCCATGTCATCCGCAAAACAGACAAATTGGCTGGATTTCGTGAAGATCGTACCCCGGCTGTTGAGCCCGGATCGTCGCATCACACCTTCCAGGGCGATGTTGAATAGTAGGCAGGAAAGTCCATCACCTTGTCGTAGTCCCCGTCGAGATTCAAATGAACTGGATAGTTCACCCGAAATCCTTACGCTGTTCTGCACACCGTTCGTTGCTCTTATCAGTCTGGTAAGCTTCCCGGGAAAGCTGTTCTCGTCCATGATTTTCCATAGCTCTGTGCGGTCGATACTGTGGCACAAATGTCCCAAATGGAGGATAACGTGCCTCTGGAGCCGGCCTTCTGATAGGTGAAAGACGACGGAAGATGATCTGGGATAGCACTTTGTAGGCGGCATTCAAAATAGTAATATTGTCGGTAATGATTGACAATAAACAAAACATATTGTCGATACTGCTGTCGACTGGGGCATGCTTTACACAACTTTTTGAGTGAAATTTGTTCTAGTCTGTGTATCTGTTTTCGGTATTATTACTATTTTTAAGTAGTAGATATCTTGGACAGTCAATTTACTTGGCAGGCATTTAAATAACGACTTAGTTTTGCATGTTCGGCATCATAACAGCTCGTTATCGATTTATTTAGAAAATGTTGCATTCATTTTGCTATCAAAGTATTAAAAGCGCTAATCTCCATCAATCTACATGAAACTTACTCGTAAAAGACTGTTGCGAAATGGCTTGACGGGTTTTAACGACTATTTTGTATAATTAGAAGGCATTTTAAGTAACCAAACGTCGATAACAGATGACAAAACCAACCAACATAAACTAAGATGAAACTCGCAGAAGGTCTTTGAATTCCTTGCGTGACACCGCCACCAAATGCTACTACCAACAGTTCGTCCGTTTCGGACCTCTGGAAAACAAAGCTCCAAAAATACATTTAATTCGGCAATTTGAAAGCCATTAAAAAGCAATAAAACTCACTCTTGTTTTTCGCTCTGCCATACTGTAGCAGCCTCGTAACGAGCAGCGACGATCACAAGCCGGGATCATGTGACATCTTTCATGCGGAGGATCGATCAAAGAAGTTGGAAGTTTAATTATTTATTAATTTATTCATAAACAATTCGGGTGGTGTTCCGGGATGGCAGCCACGCCGTACCTCACCCTGGCGGTAGCTTAATAAAACGATTATTTAGTGCGAAGAAGAGAGGAAGGATGTAGTCTCCCCCAAAGTTGTAAAAACAAAAACCGGGAGGTGTAGGATTTTTATGGTTCATCTCGATATGGCTTTTGGTAGTGATAATGGTCGAGAAGGAGGATTGTAAAATCGGTTATCAAGGAGAGAGAAAACTGTCCAAACCATAAAACGCCAATCCATACGCGATCATAAGTGATTATATCAAACTGGGACCAGTTTTTGCGGAGATATTTTTAGTAGTGGACCAGATGGCATTTTGGGACCACACATGCGCATAGTTCATCCTCTAAGTGGTATTTATCAAATTGATATTTTATTTGAATTTAATCGTGCTAAAAACTAGGTTTATCGCTTTTGGAAGGAAAACACACCACATCTGTCAGAGGTGACCCTCATATTTTATCGATGATAGCTATTTCAAGGAAATGTTCGGTTTCGGTAACACCCGCTCTTGAGTCCACAAAATCGTAACATTTGCAAAAATTCAGAACAGAAAAGTGTAAGAGCTGACTTTTGGTATGAGCAACTGTTACGCATTTTGTGTGCACCATCACTGAGTGATGCGCTGTAGGCTTTCGGGTATGCTACTGTATAGGGTTATTAGACCAAGCCCACTCATGGGCTCCATCAAGCGTTTTAACGTTAAGTAGAGCCCCGAACAAAGAAGCGAACCGCACCGGTCGCTGCTAAGTAGGGGCCATTGGCGTAACTAGGATTTTTTCCTGGAGGGGGCCCAGGGGGGGCCTGACTTGAGATGAATTTTAAGCGGGATGGGCGCCCGATAAGTGAATATGCAAATCAGTATTGTAGTTTTGAGTAATCAAAATGACTGTTTCAGATTTGTTCATAGTTTTGGAAACTATATGAGTACGAACAATTCCTCCAAGATTTTTTTCATAGCTTAATTCAGTGATTCCATCTTGGCTTCTTCCAGAAATTCAATCAAGAATTCATCTAGGGATTCCACTAGACATTTTTTCGGGGATTTGTCCTGGGATATCTATAGAGGTTCCTCCAGTAATTGTTCCAGTGCTTTTTTCGAAGTTTCCTTCAAGAATTTCTCCAGAGATCCTTTAAGGTATTTCTGCAGGTATTGAGAGATTTCTACAGGGATATCTCCATATATTCCTTCCAAAATTCCACTAGAGATTGCTCCAATAATTACATCTGGAATGATTTGAAGTATTTCTGCAGGAATGTATTCCAGAAATTCTTTTAGAAAATTTTACTTAGAGATTCTTAAAAAAACACTCCAAGAATTGCTTGAAAAATTTGGACAAAAAACCTTTAGGGATCCTAGTTTTTTTTATGTGTATTAACGAGATTTTTAGCCCTAGGCTAGTTCATCTCGGGGCCCACGCTTTATTTCCCTTCCGAAGGAAGAAGTCACATTCTGCGAGTTTGTCGGGAGTGGGATTCGATCTCTCGGCGTGATAGTCAAGTGTTCTAACCATCCCACCAGGTCCGCTCTACTAGGGATCCTAGTATTCCTTAAACAATTACTGCAGACATTGATTTCTTCATTTTTTTTATCCAGGAATATTCCTACAAAAAATCTTCCAGGTATTCGCTAAGAAAGCTCTCCTGAGATTCCATAAAGAGTTCCTAATGGGGCTTGCTTCCGGGATTCCTCATCGGGTTTCTTCAGAAATTACTTCAAGAGTTCCTCCAGGGATTCACCGGAAATTTCTTCTGTTATTCTTACAAAAACGAATTCCGAGATTATTTAAAACATTTCTAGAAGAACTCTTATTGGGATTCCATCAGAAACTCCCGCAGGAATTAATCCAGGATTTCAGGATTTTCTCAGGAATTTCAGCGGTTTCTTCAGTATTTCCCCTGAGAATTCTTCAGAAAATCCTCCTGGAATTCCCTCAGAAATCGAACTTTGTATTTCATCAGGAATGAATCTTGAGATTCCTCCAGGAACTCCTTCGGAAATTCCTCCCGGATTTTTTTTCAAGAATTATTCCAGGTATTCCTCCTGGCATGCCTCTAGGATTTCATTCAGGCATTTCTCCAGAGACTTCTGCAAGAGTTCTACCAAGAATTTCTCCAGGTATTACCCCAGGTATTTCCTCAGGAATTACTCCAGGAATTTATTCAAGTTTGGATCCAGGAATTCTTCCATGAACTCCTCCGAAAATTCTTCCAGGAATTTCTTCTCTAAGGTTTCCTCTACACATTCCTCCAGGATTTATTTCATGGATCCCTCCAGGAATTCCACCGATGATTCCTGCAGTAATTCCTCCAGAAAATCCTCCTGGAACTCCACCAGAAATTCCTGTCTGAATTCCTCTAAAAAATTCTCCTTGAATTCCTTCAGAAATTTCTCCATGGATTCCTTCCAGAATTCCTCTAGAGATTCTTCCAGAAATTCATTCAGGGATTCTCAAGATATTCATTTAGGGATTCCTCCTGCAAATCTTCCATGAATAGTTCCACGGATTTTCCTCAAGATTTCCTATAGAGATTTGTCCAGGAATTCCTCCTGAGGTTCTCCCAGAAATTGTTTCAGGAATTCCTCCAGTTTTTTTTGCAAGAATTCCCCCAGGAATTCTTCCAAGTAATTCTCTAGAAATTCCTCTAAGGATGCCTCCAGGAATTCCTCAAGAGGTTACTTAAGTATTACCCCAAGAATCCCTTCAGAAAGTCCTCCAGGAATTGATCCAGGAACTCCCATAGGAATTCCTTTAGAAATTACTACCGCAATTCCTTCAGGAATCCCTCCTGGAATTCCTCCAAAAATTCCTCTGGGAATTCCTTTTGGATTTTCTTCAGAAATTTCTCTTGGAGTTTCTTCAGAAATTTCTCTTGGAATTTCTTTAGAAATTCTTCCATTAACTGCTTCCAAAACTTCTCTCGAGATTCCTCCAGGAATGAATTCAAGAATTCTTCCAGGGATAGTTCCAAGGAATTTCCACAAAAATTCCTTTACAGATTAATCCAGGAATTCTTCCTGGGATTCCGCAAGGAATTTATCCAGAACTTCCTGCAGGAATTTGTCCAGAACTTTCCAGGAATTCCTCCTGAGGTTTCTCCAGAAATTGCTTCAGGGATTCCTCCAGGGATTTTTCAAAGAATTTTCCCAGGGATTCTTCCAAGAATTTCTCTAGAAATTTCTCTAAGGATTCCTCTAGGAATTTTTCGAGAGGTTTCTTTAGAAATTTCTCCAGGGAGTTTCTCCATGGACTCATCTCAGGATTTCTCCAGCAATTCATCTAGTGATTGCTTCGGGAGTTCTTCTAAAATCTTTAAACTCCACTAGATTGCTCCCAGAATTCTTTTGAAAACTCCACCAGGTACTCATCTAGAAATGTATCATGGGATTACTCCAGGCATTAGTCCAGGAATTTCTCCAGGGATTTTTCAAGGCAATTCCCCAGGGTATCCTCCAGGGATTTCTTAAGGAATTTCTCGAGAGATTCCTCCAGGAATTGATACAGGCATGTCTCCAGGAATTTATCCAGGGGTTACTCCAGGCATTCCTCCAGAAGTTCCTCCAGAGATTTCTATAGGGATTCCTCCAGGCATTAATCCAGGATTCCTTCAGAAATTATTACCGCAATTTCTCCAAGAATTTATCTAGAAAATCCTCCAGGGATTCATTTAGAAATTACCCCAAGAATTCCTCTCGGAGTTTATCCAAGAAATATTTCAATAGTTCTTCCTGGGATTCCTGAATGATTTCCTCCTGAGGTATCTCTAGGAATTCCTTCAAATATTTTCTCAGGAATCCTCCAGGAAATCCTCAAAGGAATCTTTTAAAAATTTCCCCACAAATTCTTTCTGAAATTTGTTCAAGAATTATTCCTGGAATTCTTCCAGGATTTCATCCAGGCATTTTTCCAGGGACTCCTCTAGGAGTTCTACCACGAATTTCACCAAAAATTACCCTAGGTATTTCTTCAGGAATACTTTCGGTAATTTATTCAGGAATGGATCCAGGAATTCCTCCAGGAATTTCTTCGGAAATTCGTACAGCAATTCCTTCAGGAATTGTTCCGGGAATTCCTCCAGAAATCCTTCCAGGGTTTCCCCCAAGAATTAATCCAGGAATTTAGTCTCCGAGGTTTCCTCTACACATTCCTCCAGGAATTATTTCATGGATTCCTCCAGAAATTCTTCCGATGATTTCTCCAGTAATTCTTCCAGAAATTCCTTCTGAAATTGCTCCTGTAAGTCCTCTGGAAATTTCTCCTGGAACTCCATTAGAAATTCCTCTCAGAATTCCTCTAGGAATTTCTCTAGGAATTTCTTTGGGGATTTCTCTATGAATATATTCAGAAATTTCTCCATAGATTCCTTCCAGAATTCCTCTAGAGATTCTTCCAGGAATTCATTGAACGATTCCTCAAAGAATTGATTAAAGGATTCCTCCTGGAATTAATCCATGAATAGTTCCATGGAATTTCCCCAAGATTTCCTATAAAGATTTGTCCAGAAATTCCTCCTGAAATTCCACCTGAAACTTGTCCGGAAGTTCCTCCAGGAATCCCTCCTAAGGTTCCTCCAGAGTTTCAGAGATTTCTCCAGGGTTCTTTCCAAGAATATCTCCAGGGATTCTTTCAAGAATTTTTGTAGAAATTTCTCTAAGAAATTTTGCGGGAATTCCTTATGAGGTTTCTTCAGAAATACTCCAGGAATTCCTTCAGAAAGTCCTTCAGTAATTCATATAGGAATTCCTTCAGGAATTCCTCTGGGAATTCCTCAGAAATTACTACCGCAGTGTCTCCAGGGGCTCCTCAAGAAATTCCACCAAGATTTACCGTAGGTATTTCTTCAGAAATTCTAACAGGTATTTCTTCAGAAATTGATCCAAGAATCCCTCCAGGAATTTCTTCGGAAATTCCTACAGCATTCCTCCAGGAATTTCTGCAGGAAATCCTTTAGAGATTGCTTCCGATATTCTTTCAGGAGATTCTTCAGGAAATTCTATAGGAATTTTTCCAAGGGATTCCTCCGGAAATTCTTTCAGGTTTCCTCTAGGAATAAATCAATTAATTTCAACTACAGGGATTCCTCTAGAAATCCGTCCAGGAGTTATTTCACGGGTTCTTCTAGAAATTCCACCAGGAATTCCTCCAAGAATATACCAGAAATTCCTGCAGGGATTCCTCTAAGGATTCTTCCGTGAGATTCCTCCAAGAATTCCTCCTGGAATTCCTCCAGAAATTCCTCTGGGAATTCTTCTAGAAGTTTATCTTGGAATTTCATCAGAAATTTCTCTAATGCTCCAGGCATTACACCAGGAACTTCTCCAGGGATGCCTCCTTCAGAAATGTATCCATTAACTTTGGAGCCAATGGCTGAAAGTCTCTTTAAAAAAGACAAATTAATCAATCAATCCATTAACTTTTCCAGGCAATCCGCCAGGAATTTGTCCAAAAAAATTTCTGGAATTGCTGAGAAAATTTGCTTATGATTTCACAAAAAAAAATGTGCCTATGCTTTTTCAAAGTACGTGGTGTCTGTGGAAAATGTTTGATTTTCACTGGAGTTTTCCGGAAAATTAGGCAACCCTGATTTTTTTCAATTTAGTTTTTCAAATATTTATGATCCCTACCTTATTTCAATAACCTTCAGAAACTTCATACCAATTTGTACGATAATAAAAAAATCCCCTAATGCTCCAGGCATTAGTCCAGGAACTTTTCCAGAGATTCCGCATGGAATTTTTCCAGAAGGTTCTCCCGGATATTCTCCAGAAATACATCTAGGAACTCCTCCTGTGATTTCTTGAAGAATTCTTCTAAGGATTCCTCCAGGAATGCATCCAGTAATTCCTCCAAGGATTCATCTAAAAAAATTTCTAGTAATTTCTACAGGGATTTCTGATGCGGATTCTTCAGATTTCTCCGTGCGTCGGACCTAACTTCGGAAGTGGTGCGCTGTATAGCTGTTTGCTATACAGCGCACCACTTCCGAAGTTAGGTCCGACGCACGGATTTGGAGAAAAATCCAACTTCGCTAGTCGAAAACTCCGATTTTCAACTAAATTGAGAATATAGATCTATGTTTGTCACCACGACAGTGGTTTTCAGATTTTTTCTAATTTCCATATATAAAGTCATGAAAAATTTCTGGGGGGGGCCTGGTGGATTCTGGGCGGGGCCTGGCCCCCCTGGCCCCCCCTCTAGTTACGCCAATGAGTAGGGCTCGAAAGCGAAAAGTTTACGTACGGTTCGTAGCAGGGCTTAGAATATAGAGACACGCAAAGTACGGTCTCTATCCGTAGGCTCGTGCGCTCTCTCGCGTTTAGCTCTCTGGGTAGCGTAAAGAGGAGACGAAAGAACATGAGTATGGATTTATTGCCCGGTATATAGTTTCTAGAGAATGATTTTCTTGTTTTGTATAGGTAGAAATTTATTTTAGTTTGCATCAAATATTCAAAAATTTTATTTTTACTTGCTATGAAATTTTCAACCAAATAATATCATAGATCGTTATACGAATAACACAACGAATTGTCTGACATACAATTGTGATAGAGTGACAATACAAACGCAGAAAAATAATAGGTTTAAATTGATAAGCTTTGGTCAAGCTTTAGTAAATCAGGCGAAACATGTCTTAAGGTCCAATCTGCAGAAGAGAGGCTCTCTTTGGTTTCCCTCTCTTCCGTTAATAACTCAGCTGTTTATTTGAATTAAGATTGTCTCCTTGCATTGAACGATTGTCAAAACAATCGTCTTTTGATTTGTACTGCAAAAACAGTTAAAAAGTGTACCATTATATTGCAATAACTGAAAGAGAAAATGAACAAAGAGAGCCTCTCAAATGCAGATAGGACCTATTGAAATGTTTGGCCTGAAATATGTTATGAATAAAGTTTTCTCTTCTTCTCCAATTTTAGGATCATCCATAACGAAATTGTATTGATTTTCTCTTAAAAATAGTTACGATTGTTCATAATCGCACCTTTAGTTTTTGATTCGGCCGATCGTTTCGAAACTAATATTTGAAGAAATGTATAGTGATTTAACACGTACATGTTTGAGCCGGGGTTTCTATGCAGCAAGTGAAGTTTGGTTTCGCACATTTAGAAAAATGTCGTCATCCGTCGCAGATTCCGGTGAGAAGATGTGCGTATTTTCTAACCCGAAAAGATACCATTTGACGGTAATAAGTGACCACAAGGTTTTCTTTCTTCACTTTCCGGGCTGAGATCCCCCGCTTTGAAAGAGCTGTGCCTCGCCTTTCGTTTTGTCGTGTATATTTCGAAAAAAGGCAAAGGAGTTTTGGTTTGATTGCTGTTTTTGAAAATGGTGGTCGTCAGTGGGTCGTTTATTAAATATAAATTTAAAAATAGGGGGATTCATTTAACAGCGTAAACTGATTAAACTGATTAAACGTCGCGATCACCGAGGCAATCTTTGATTATTTCATTCGCAAAATCATGAAACATTTCAAATAAGCATAAAATCATGGCTTACGCAGCAATTTAATCTGTTTAGTGAATACCCCTATAATCTGTTTAGTGAATAACCCCTTTAATTAAATCAAATAAAATAAACGAGATATTAGGAAAAAAGTGTGCGAAATGGGTAACTTCACCCTTGTAGAAACAATAGGGCAAAGCAGAAAAAAAATCTGCGAAGACCCCATGTGAATAACACCGATCGATCATACAGAATGGGAGGATCGACATTAGATCTATAAAAAAAACACCAACAATTGGGGAGATCTTTCCAATACTAGACATTTATTCATAGCTCTATTATACACATTTTCATGTATTTCAAACATATTCATCAACTTGTAATCTGGATCGTTTGGTACAATATGTCCACGCATCCTTCCTGTAAATTCGAGAAGTACCTTGCCGAAAGAAAATATTCTGTACACCAAGTATTTCGAAGAATCATCTTTGCGCGTAAATACAACGCAGTAGACCTGGCCGCTTTGATGCATGTGTCATATCTCTGATATGCTGCCAGCATCAATATTGACAAGAAAAGTAACACGATTGCTTTCCAGGGTGATTCCGTACTGGCTGTGTATGTATAAGATTAGATAAGAGTAGTTACGATTTTTCAAAGATGCTTTGACTGTACCTAACTCAATTCAGATATCATAGAAACACTACAGTTATTTTTTTGTAAAAACAAACTTTAATCATACCGATAAAAATCTAAAAAAAATGTAGTCGAGCTGCCAAGTTTCATCAATTAAAATAGGCGGTGTGCAGGACTGCCATATTGTAGGTTGGATGTTAAAATACAACAATTGTTGTATGAATGAAGTGCCAAAAAGGAGAGTGGGCTCATTATGTACTTGACAAATACGCAGTCTACTTCAAGCCCATAGAATCTGCTTCCTACAAAATATTCATATACCAGCATCCAAAGGATCGGAATAAACATTAAGATTTCCGATTGATGCTTTGTAACTAAAAGGTTGTGTCTGAGTATAGAATTAGCTGATGTTAAAATACACGTTAATGGAAAAAGTTTGCGCAACTTTTTCCATTAACGTGTATTTTAACATCAGCTAATTCTATACTCAGACACAACCTTTATTGCAGACTGTTAGAAGACAGCTTCTACTATGACCAGGAATCAAGAATCTTGGCCTACGCGAAGTTATAAAGGAGACAACTACGTTATAAATGTGTTGGAAATGCAAGGGAAGTAATTATTCAATAAACCTAATTTTTAAAAAAGATGCTCAAAATCTCAAATTCAGATAAATTTCTTGCGAGAAAGGCAACATGAATATCGAAGAGATAGATATTATTTTAGATAAAAATTCAACCTACAAGTCATACAGTAAGCAACAAACATATAATTTAAAAAAAGATTGCTTGAATTCCGGGATTAAATACAATCATACATTATTGAGAAAATGATATCTTTAAACGAACCAAAACTGGTACAAATCTCCAAGGGAATTATTTATTTGAGTTCAATTTTTACTAACTGTTTTCAGTCTTATCCAAACCCCCTTCTTTCAAAATATGAGCACAGACTATTATACTGAATAAGATTTGCTATAACACCATAGAAATACACAAAATATTGTGATGATTTACAGAAGTGCAAAAAACCGATGGTACGGATAGAATAGAGACCACCGGTGCGCAAAGGCGACCGATCATTATTTTACTCACATGTAAACGAACGACCGGTGCGAAAATGGGTGGATAAAGAAATTGAAAATCGTTAACGACGTGCTGTTGCGTGTGTAGTATGAAGCCCACGAGTGGGCTTGGTCTTAAATACCTACTGTGTATTTAGTACGGGAAACTTGTTGTAGCAGGAAATAGCTGGATTTGTTCACACGAGGATGGAGTCGTCATCTAGAGCAGTGGACGAAACGCGGAAGAAAGAGATCCACCTGTTTCCCACTCATTATCAATGCCATATTTTATACACATAATAGGACCAAAACTCACCCAAGAAACGTATTTCTTGTTCTAGCTCCACTTCCTACGCTTTTCTCCACCACTTGCCTTAAGTAGATCAGATCTTCTGTAAAGTGTAGCGTAGCCATCAACTGGTTGCATCGTAGATGGAGTTGTTTTCGTTGTTCTGGAACAAGTCAATCATCCACATCTCTATATTTATAGAATTTCAACCGACTTTTTCTCAACAAACTGTTTTAGTGTTCATCAACTGAAGAAATCGGCACCAACATTTCAAAAGGGCGTAACTGCATTTACAACCAATGCCTTCTCACAGAGCTGTGGAGCGTATCCCATCCTTCTCGAGCAATCCACTAGCACAAATAGAAAGATAAAATCTTCCTCTTTCGATTAATGGATGTGAATTGCGTGAGATGAATGAAATACGACCCACAGCTCTGTGAGAAGGCATTGGTTGCAAAAGCAGTTACGCCCTTTTGAAATGTAGGTGCCGAAATGATATAAAATGCGCCATTGAGAAAAATGATTCTCTATCTGTTCTTATCGAGTTTCAAAGCGATTTGTTGCAACATCGGACGCAACTGGTCTGGGACTCTGGGTTGATGGTAAAAGTTTCGTCATCATCGCGCGCTCGAGTACTAAAAAATTTATACCATAGGGCAGGTTCAGTCAATCCGGGCGCGTAAGAACGAGGCCGCCAACAGTCACAGTGTCGCAGTGCTTGGTTGCATTATTGACGATCTTGCGCCTAATCCGACGCACAGGCAAACATAAATGTACCACCACAAAATGTTCACACCGGTTTCAGCATACATTGGTTGCAGTCGCCGCTACAGTAATTTAGCAGCGGGTGCGCATTTTGGGGTGGTGTTCCGAATAATCGGTTTGTTTACGCGCTGTTTCCTTTGTTTTTGAATGTGTGAACATTGTTCTTTCACTGATTGAACATTTGCACGATCGTCGCGAAATCCTTGCAATGCTCAATATACCGTCTCACACGAACTCTTGATGAATGGTGTCGTCGTCTGTCTGGTACGTTCAAATGAACAAAAAAGTGACATCCTTTCCGATTGGGAAACACTTGTTCGGTGGTGATGTGAAGGAGACGGTTCCCGTTCAGTGTGCTTTAGAAACCGTTTGTTTTCTTTTTCTTTGCATTGGAGCACATGCAAATCCACAAACAACGACGCGACGCAATCGGCTCGCGATGCATGTGATTTGCATCTGTTGAATGTTGTTGGGGTCTTAACAATCGATTTATTGCGAAAAGGCGAGTGCGAAAAAAGTGTGTGTTTCTGATGGAAGAGTGAAAGACTTGGAGCGATGCTGATGCCGCAATGAAGGGGATAGTGGAGGTGATGAATCACCTTTCCGTAAGATTGAAAAGTGGCTGAGAGGGCAATCCTACATTCAAGTGACATCAACGGAGTGTCAGCGACGAACCCTTATGAAATACCAAGCCGAAACCTTGTGAAATGACAAAACATGTTATGAATCTTGAGTGTTCTGGATTGAATGTGCAAATTCGATGTGTAAAAGTTTTTTCTTCCTCCATTTTGTAGGATTTTTTAAAACTATGCTCTACTTAGTACTTATCGATCAACGATCAACGATCAATTCTGACTATACATTAGCGTGGTTCAAAAAATCGTTTTTGCTCCACACTGCTTTTTCGATTCGTAACCGATTCGTGCTTTTTTCCAAAATTTAAGCTTATTTGGTTGAAAATTGAGACTGCACAAGCGCTTCAAATTTTGTATGGGATTTACTATGGGAAAACGGTATTTTTCATTCAATCCACCGTAGCATTTCTCCAACTGCCCTAGAGAGTTAGTTGACCCTTGGTACTGCTAGGCTACTCTATCAGCTACAAGTTTCCCGAAGACCGCATTCAAATCGGATGCCTCCTTAATTAGTTATCGATTTGTATCCAACTGGACCAACTTTTACAGTGATCCTCCAGCTTCCCAGCAGGCAACATTACTGCATATGGCGCCCAAGATAGCACACTGAAATCATGGTTACTATGTTATACTGCAAAATGCAGTGATGCCCACCGAATAGTTTAACCATCATGAGTATACATTCGGACTACCTTCGAAAAATGCCAATGATATTCACGGTGAATATCATTTGGCATTTTTCAAAGGTAGTCCGTGACATTTACTTTGAATATTCGAACACGCAGAAAACATGAGGCTTGTTTAAAACAATAAAACACATGGTTGATTTTCAAACTGATCATTTACTTATTCCAAAGTTATATTTCTTTGTTCTTACGTAGAGTTTATCGATCAAAACAACCAATTCCCATCATTCCATATAACGTTAAAAACTTCATTTGTTTCAACAAAATGAGGACCACAAACATGGCCCGGAAGCACTCACACATTTTTAAAATTCTTACCCCAATATCGCCACAACGAAGAAAGTGTAGCAAATCCATCACTCCAACTTCCAAGTGCAGTTTTGGCCGTGATGGATAACGCGCAGGCACTCCAGACAACATCCACAAAAAGTTGGTCGGTATTGCCTTTCGCTTCCATCCGCTCGACGAGTGTCTAAAAATAGATTTCCGAGCTGCCGCAGGAGCAGCCATCACCAACACAATCACATTCCGGCTTTGTTAGAGGCAAAATGCAGTCGTTTAAAACAATCCGGTATTTTATGTTGAAACTACCAAATTTGTGTTTGTTCTAACAAGCTGTCAAAAATTTCGACAAATGAAAATATTTGTATTATCAAACAATGGAACAGTTCAGTTTTAACTAGAAATCAGTTTGTTGCTATAGTAAACTGAAAAATTGTTTGATTTGAACTAAAATATAATTGTGTTCACAATTTGTTTTTCTGCGTGAAAAATAGCGGTTTTCCGTGACTTTCTTGCAGAACTGTTCTAGCCGCACAAGTTTTTCATATACAGGTCGTACTCGATTATCCGGAGACTCGATTATCCGGAGACTCGATTATCCGGAATTCGATTATCCGGAATTTTAGACTCGATTATCCGGAGTATTTTTATTGCGATATTTTTTTTTTATTTCAATGATAAAATTTAACATAATTAAGTATTATAACCAGTCCTGTTATTGGTCGTGACCATCCCATGACGATGAACAAGTAGGCCTTTTCATCGTCACAAAATGAAACGAGCACTCGCGCTCTTCGTCATGTCATTTCGCAATAATCAAGCGTAATGACGAAAACTTCCATATTGTTTTGAAAGTAAAATTTTCCCGTGGTCCAAGCAAATTTAGGCTAGTCGTTGTATTTAATAGATAGAGGAGGCATGTATTTATGATTTGAAGGATTCAAACAATAACAAAATCCATCTATGTGCTGGTAATTGCCCTGTTAACAACCTTGTCACGCTCCGTCATGACCAACAAATGAGCGAATATTGTTAGACTCTTTTGGTCATCGTCTCCCGATGCAATGACATTGAGAGAGGCATTTCTGTAAAAATCACGTGACGAATCGTGTTGAAATTGACGCTTTCCAAGCCTGATTATAACATTGTGCTGACACGATTTTGGAAGCCCCCGATTCCGTTTTCTCCGATTTTGTCGTCTTTTTAACCCGATTATGTTAACCTCCTTTAACGAGAAAATTGAAATGTTTTATACTCAGAATTAACATTTTACATTTACAGTATTTTACAGTGTATTTCAAATTCAGTTGATAACTTTTGACGTCATATACACATTACGTAACAAAAAAATCTCGCGTTATATTTGGAAATGGCCAAACAATTTTAAATCTCTTCTCAGCGAGAAAACGCTGAATTTTGCATCTGTTTTCAAAACATGCCGTGAATCATCCGGGAAATTTTTAAATAATGATTGCTGGCATTTTTTCAGATAGTGTTTCTGGGATCCCAAGTAACCACGGTGCTGAAGCCTTATTGCATGCAGATATACGGTGTATTTAGAGCAATCATTACTTTACATGCAAGCTTAAGGTTGATTTAAAGTGGAAATGGGCAATTATGATATCAAATTAAGATTATCCTGGTATAGTCTTAGTTCAGTCGCATAATTGCCATTTCCACTTTAAATCATCCTTAAATGTTAATGCAAAATAATAATTGCTCTAAATACACCGTATATCTACATGCAATAAGGCTTCGGCACCGTGGTTACTTGGGATTTCTCCAAATTTTCCTTCAAGGGTACCTTTCAGAGATTTGTTCCTCCAAGAATTCCTCCTGAGACTCCTTTGGGAATTTCTACTAAGATTCCTCAAGCAATCCTTGCTGGATTCCACCAGATATTTCCCGAGGCGATTTTACGAAAATTTTTCCGGGCAATTTTTGTTGGGATTCCATCAGGATTTTATACTGGAATTCTTGCACGGATTTTTGTAGTTGTTCTTTAAATACCCACAGTTGGATCATTTTTTTTTTTCTAGGAATTATTTATGGGATTCTTATGGGGCTTTCTCCAGGTATTTCTTGAAGTTTCCTCCGGAATTTTCTGTTGTTATTCCACCAGAAGTCCTTGAGGATTCCTTTAGGTATTCCTGCAGAAATTTCTCCTAGGATTCTTTTAGGATCTACAGGATTTCTAACATGGATTTCTCCAGAAATTCTTCCGGATATTCCTCAGAATTCTTTTAGAGATTTCTCCAGGAAATTTTAAATTAGGCTTGTCCACTTTTTCAAAAACGTTCTCTGATTCTCAAGTCCACCCCCATATTTTGATTGGCATCCAAAAAGAAGTGACTGGTCAAAACTTAAGCCAAATCCATTAAAATTAAGAGGTCCAAAGCATGATTGCCCCCGATGCTAGTTTTTAGGACACATTAGGCTTTCACGAATTTTAATAATTTTTGCTCAACTCCTACATCATTGATGCCAAAGAAGCAAATAACCAGCAAAAGCAGTTACTTCTTTTTGGATTCCAATCAAAATATGAAGATGGACTTGAGAATCAGAGAGCACTTTTTAAAATTAGACAGGCCTATTCTACCTATACTCCTTCAGGAGTTTGACCAACATGTTTGTTAGGTTGGCATCACTGCTCCCAGTATGGTGTGTATTATAGACACACGGAAGAGGCTGTTTCTAGATTAGAACACTCTGAAAATTAACCCTGAATTCATCATACGACAGCCCCATCCACTTCAAAATTTTTCTCGTCCCTCAACATTTTCTTCAATTTACACAAATCACACCCCTTTACCTCAACCATGCCATCTTTAGGGAGCATCCATTAAGTACGTTACGCTAAAACTGGAAATTTTTATACGGATTTTTCCGTGATGTAATTAATGGATGGCCCCTTACTGTTTTTGTTTTATTTCACGAACCCAGAACCTTTTTATTTAGTTCAAAATTGACAGAAAAGTGCCCCGATCTTATCAACCTAAAACACTATCAGCACAGGTTGCTATCAGGATCTTACTGAATACAGCATAAGGGAATGTCCATACATTACGCCACATTTTGAGAGGGGCGGGGACATGCAGCAAATTATGATGACCCATTAAAACTTCAGAAAACTTACATAAAAAGTGTGACTAGGGGAAGCAGCAAAAAACGTTTTTTACGTAATTTATGGACGATCCCTTATTCGAATTTCTGGTTACGCCACTGCTTCATGAACATAAAATTACATAAACATATATTTTCAAACGTTATTGAATTTTGATTTTATTTTTATATGCGATTCGATTATCCGGAAAATTCGATTATCCGGAGTGAAATGAACCGGATAATCGAGTCCGACCTGTACCGTATTCCAAGGTTCAGCTTCTAAAATGAGATGTAATGTAGGTGGTTGAATTTAGATATGACGAAATGACAGTACTGGCTGTAGCCACTATGGACCACCAAGCCCGTCGACTATACTTTACTTGGTACAGGTTGGACTTAATTATCCGGACACGGGTTCTGGCGCTTCTCAAAATAATATCTCACAAACGGAATGATGTAAGAAACTGAAATTTTGACTGATCACTAAAGCTTGAGTCATTTAATATCAGGACGCAAAATTGGATCTGCCTCGGAAATAT